>NW_020955486.1:209548-325312 GCF_003031625.1 Empidonax traillii | reverse complement strand
CGTTGTATCTACAATTAGTTACAGTGTAAAAATAAAATAATGAGCTCTGCTTAAATCCTCAAACTACAGCCTATTTGTGGTATAGCTCTTGCACTAATTTTCTAGCTAGCGGTGAATTTCTTATTTACCTCCTCTGCCAAGAAAAATATTAGTCAGATCTCAGGCCCAGATTTACTTCTCAGTTATCTCAGCATTACGCCAGTGTGACTCTCCTGGGGTTATTCCATTAACATAAAACAGATATACCAGCTCCTCCCCCAAGAACCCCCCACCCCCAAAATCCCACCCTTTATTTTTCATTGTTGTCACACCTGTACTTCTTTTATACATACATGAAAACATGCACACACCTCATTAGTATATAACATTAATACATCAGGGGATAATGGGCAAAACAGTAAAAATCGAAAGTATGAATCTATGTTGAATAAAGAATGTCTATCCAACTCAACAAAAGATTAATGCTACTACTTCTGTTTTGGTAAAATATATTACTCTGCCAAAAGCACAACGAGATAATATTGATTTATAACACTGTAACCTTAAAGGACACAAAAACATAGTTTCGTTCTCAGCTTTACACTTGATATTGTTGTCAAACTTTATTGGAAATACCTTTATTTTGATTTCTGAAAATCTAGCTGTGATGAGCCATTTCACAGCTGGTGAGCAGTAAAGATGCTTCTGCCTCATTTACAGACCTTGAACATGAATCAGACAATCAGCTGGAACATTAGTCAAAGAGATCACCAGCTAATGATTTCTGACAGGGACTGCAGTCGCAGGCCAAGGCCCAGCCTGGCTCGCAGCATCTGACAGTATTTTTCTGAAGCCAACAATAGGTGTTGCAAGACAGACAATGCAATAAAGTGAGACTACTGGCTTCATACCACTTAGTACCTCTTAAATACTTTCAGAAAAAAACCCATAGTTCTGGTGGTTGCTGAATAATCACTTTGATGCAGCCCAATGACAATAAAAGACAAGAAAACTGTATGCATAGGCATTCTGCAGTTCAGTGAACTCTGCCCAGAAGCTCCACAAGAAATGCATATTCAGAAATGATTAAAAATTTCAGTCTTTATAACCATAATATGAGTGGTTACAGTCCTGTGGCCATGCTGAGTAAGAAAAGTTTCACATCAAAAACCCAGATGTATTCTTATTTTGTCCAGAACACTGTGGGAGAGGTTGGACAGCAGTAAGAAAATTGCATTGTTTCGTGTAATGTATTGATCACAGTGAGAAGAGCTCATTGATCCCTGGAAAATCATGCACCAACACCATCTGAATGGCAGGCCACGCCTTGTTAGATGCCAAATGTACTCAGGCATAGTGAGCATCCATGGTAGAAGCAATAAAGCATTCCGTCTGGAACCACGCAGTTAAGGGACACAGAGGCTGGGTGCCCCACTGGGGAAAGAGGGAGCAGCCCCTGATTTGCCAGAACTCTTAGTTCTCCCTCTTTTCCCACAGCTGAAATGCACCAATTCAAATTCTGTGAATGTTAACTCCTTGCCAGTAGCTCCATCCAATTACACCGGACTGTTCTGTTTTGATAAATCAACAGAAAAAAAATATTCAGATATGCACAAACATTGTCATTCTTCCTACAGAGACATGACTTTTTCTGGAATTAGCCAAACTGGTCTGTTTCACAGCTGCTATTCCAGGGACTTCATTGTGGGTATTTTGACAATGTATAGCATAAGCACACACCTCGGAGCAAGGGAATCAGGGACAGGAGAGGGAAGTAGAAGAATCCACCCAGAAGTCTGTCTAAGTCACACGACAAAGTGGAACACCCTGGTTCAAGACTTTCCACAGGCTTTTGCTAGGATATGGCTATCACTGAGGTGCTGCCTGGTTCACACTGTCCCTGTGGGTAACTGCTCCATCCAGTCCACACTCCTCCCTCCCCTGATATACTTGGCTATCAAGTGCAATGTTTGCCTTTATGCTCTATAAATGCACAGCAATATATGCTTCAGGTTACTTGTGTCTGCATCGGTTGACGGGATTAAAGGAGGGGAGACAAACATTTCACTCATTCCTTAACATTCTATCAAGGTAAGACCTAGGGCTCTTTGTCTGTATCAAGTCTTATTTGTATTCTTCGCATAATATTCTGAGTATGTACATTTTGCTTTGATTCTGAGTGAATGATATGTAAATACAAGTAACTAATTGAAAAAGTTCCTTTTCCCAGAGTAATTTCAAACTTCTGTTGGCTTTCACAAGGTCAGGAGTTCACCCTGTTTGCTTCATTTTGCTGCACAGGAAACTTAAAAGAGATGAAATGTACAGATGATTGAATAAACATTAACTTGTGTTCCCATCCTTCTTATTTATTCTGTATTAGTTTCTGTATTACTGTCCTTAATTCTGACCTTCTGTGCCACTAATAATTATAATAATTCTGATTCTCTACACCAACAACTTTGAAGGAATGAAGTAATCATTTCTTTATTTCCTATACCCCATAAAGGGTTTTATTAAAATAAATAAAATTAAAAAAAAAAAATCATCCAGCTCCTTCAGAGCAAAAACCAAATGCAAGTGTTTTAGTTTGTTATTATTGTACAATTTGAAATCTTTATTGCAAAAGACATTGCCCTAGAAAAGGTTATTGTAATCTTTATTTAGGATGGGAACGTAATGTTTTCCAAACCAGCCACTGTTGACATATTTCTTCAAAATAAAGCATGGCTTAGCAGTCTGGAGTGAAGAAGCTTCATCTGTTACCCTTTAACAGCCATATAAGAGGAAAAAACAGTTTATGTATCCTTTCCATCCTGACAGATGTGACAATAGCTGGAAACACTGTGCCTGCCAAGAGCTTTTATCAAGTATGTTATAACAACTAGTAATAAGTGTAAATAATAAATGGCTACGCTCTTATGGGAAACGGTGGCAATACTAAACAATTTTTGGTGCTTGTTGATGGGAGTCTGCTAGTCTTGGAATTCCCTGGCTTCCCAGTAGAGTTTTGGCCTGACAATAAACAACAGTTTAATACTTTATCTAATCCCAGCCAGGAGGTAAGTTCAACAGCAAGCTTTTGCAGATGTTCACATCCAATAATCTATTCATAATTGATGAAACAGGGAGGTCAGATGTAATGGTTGCTACTATTCCAGCAACAAATAAATGGTTATTGACAAAACAAGGCAGTGTGGCGCTGAGTGCTGAGCAGTGACAAGCATGAAACAGTGCTGAGACAGAAGTAGTGATGTGAATACAGCCCCTCATCCTGAGAATTCCTCAATGTGATGTGTGGCACGAGGGCCACTCTGACACATAAGCAGATGGAGGTGACTTGTAAAGGAAAAATGAGATTCTGCCAGTACATAAGAGACAAAGGCAGAGCCGGAGAAAGGAACAAGGAGAAAGGGGTGGAGAAGATTGGAAATTTGGGTAAGTGCAATAATACGAATTGTTCAGAAATGTTTTTGTGTAGCAGCACTGTGGTCCAGATGTCTGGACTGCTTTTATCAGATTGTTATGTCTACATGAATGTACCTGGCTGTCAGATCACTGTAGCCTTCTAAGAATTAATATCATATTATATGTATGTGCATGCTTAACTGCCCATTACTTCTTAGACAAGGCATCTGTAAATATTCTTTTTCATCCTCATTAATATCTTTAGTCCAGTCTTAAACAGACATTTTTAACTACACAAAGTTTTCCTAGCTAAAAGCAAACAAACTAACAGTTAAAATTCGCATGACACAATAGTAAAAACTGCAGAGATAAACTAGGAAAGTATAAAAACAATTTACGTCAATTAAAAAACATCAGTTTTCTGTAAATATGGAAATTAAGGAAAAGTTTTCATTGAGCTGAAAATCTTATATTCTTTAAGTTTTAACCCATATAATGTAGTAAAAGGATTAATAGACTGTTCTTACTGACTGAATAAAACTTAAGTCATTTACATGCAAATAGACAGTTGAAATCTTTTGCATCCATTTCAGTGCTAAAAGATAGTATTTTTACAATGTTTACTGTTTAATATACTAGTATGAAAAACAGCAGAATGAAATGGTGGCCATTACTGTTATATTGTGTAGTCATAAAAAGATTTCAGACAGAAATATTTTAAATATTAATATTACTAAAATCATTTAAAGCACCAAGGAATGTGAAATCGATTTATTTAGAAGTACAATTTATTTCACACTTTGCTACCAATTCTTTTGATCAGCTCTGAAATAATACATAAGCTGAAAGCAAAAAAGCAAAACAAATTGCTTCTAGCAAGGAGGCAGGAAGCTCTAGGTTTTACACTGGCATGCTTCAGTGTTTTAACTTCTCAGGTTATTTATCTATCAAAGGATAAATTTTAAATTCCTTAAGATCTAATGGCTGAATCAAGACCTATTCTCCAATCTAGCCATCAATGGTCCTGATCAAGCAAGGTTGTTACAGATTTGCTCGCACCGGAATATATAAGTTGTCCCCCGAAGTCAATGAGAATAACTGAATTGAAATTTAAACACATATTTAATAAATGAATTGCTGTAGCTTGAACTATGCCAATTTGAGAAACCAATCTAATTTTAAAAGCCTTACTTTACAGAATATTTTTTTATAACCTGTTCATTAGAATTAACTATACAATGGAAAACAAAACCTCCCCACATTATGAATACATTTGCATTTAAGTACAAAATTTCCTGAGTTTGTACAGCATGGGTGCAAATGTTTCATTTCTCAAAACACATTAAGAGTCTAACTTCTGTAAGCATATTATCTAACGGAATTAGAAAACTTCTCATAGTTTTTCAGCAGTTTGCTACAGCCCTGGGTATAGTATGTGCAGTTTCCCTAATGGATATACACTAATGGACTGATGGTTCCTAAGGTCTTGGAAGCCATTGTTTCTCAGATAATATAAGCTACAAACTTAGACATGCTGCAACTATCTCTTTCCCTCAATTATATACAGCATTTAGGTGCTGAGGTTTAGTACAGCTAAGCTAGAAATCCAATATAGTCTAAAGTTCATAAGGTAAATAATCCCTATAACATGCAATTGTACTGCTTTGTCTTTTTTATTCCCAGCCTGTGAGAATGAAATGAGTGGCAGGTATTTAAAAAGAAAAGAAAAAAGGGGGTGAAAGAAAAAAAAACAACCAGCAGCATATTTTATTAGCTACTTTAAAAAAAGTTTCAATAGAGTACATAGAAAATGCCTTAATCACGTCTTTTAATTGACAGAAGACAGTTACTGGAGTTTTAGAAACTTCAGTCAGGGTAAGTTACTAATTGTAACCTTCTTTCCCATAAATCAGGGTGTATAGCTGTGTTCACAATCTGGCTCCTACTTTGCTGGGGAAAACATAAGGAAGAGCCATCTGCACTGGCCATACCTGGCAGAGAACATGCAGATTGTTCCATCCCAGCAACTATTATCAAAAAGGTAGGACCTGAGCAAAGGCTCCATGCCCTGGTGAAAATAGATGCAAGGATATTTTTATTCCATTGATGAGCAGTTTAAGTAAACCTCCAGTAAGGGACAATTTCAATTTGGTTCTTTGAGTTCAAACATAAGAGCTAGAAAGAGTTTCATGGAAATGATTCAGAGTCTTGATCTTGGAATATCTATTATGTAAATATACTTTTCCTGGTGCTGCACTGCAGTCCCCTCCATTTCTTTGCAAAGTCATATGGAAAGTGTTTGTGTGTGCAAGTGTGTGTGTGTACGTGTGTGTGTGTGCATGTGTGTAAGGCAATAATAAAACTTGCCATTTTGTAGCAGATATCCTGAGCCAAAATCTTAAAAAAAAAAAAAAAGAGTTTGAAGTTTGGGAAACCACATTTGATATGTTAAATAGCATGACTTCTAAATGCAGAATGTTTAATATATGTATTTTATGTGAGGGTGCATACATTTTGCAAATATATATAACCCCAGCAACTTTCATACTGTTTTGGAATTAAAACCAAACAAAATAATGTCCTCCAGGCACAGCCCCCAAAACTGGAGTTTTAAGTTTTGTCATCAACTTGTATTCAGATTCCTGAGAAAACAAGTGGTCAAACAATTCTGAATTCTGAAAGGTGTTATTGATTTTTCTAACAGCTCATGCAGTCAAATCTGCAACTCACTGCAGCTGCCTTACTCTTTTGGGATGTATGAATGAGTAAATTGAAAATTATCATGGATGAGATGAAAATCCACCCATTTATGGTGTTTGGCAGCCATTCTTATGGAATATGAGACTCCTGTAGAGTAAGGTTAATGTCAACAAGTTACTAGTACATTTATTTTTCATTGTTTCTATGAGAGAACAAGGAAATGTGGTAATGTGATTTTCTTATCAGGTAATAGATTTTTTATGTATTTAATATTTTCTGTTTCTCCCACTCTATAATTTTTGTATAACTTGACTAGTGTAATTCTGCAATAGTTCTGTATTTAAGAGTGTTTTCTTACAGATGATATTCTTGGTGGCACATTTATCTTGACAAAAATCCAGTTTACTATTCTGATGCCTCCAGGAATGATGACACTTTTTCTTAAACTGGTATGCCAAAATGTTTTTTAAGCACGTGATGCCATCTGCTAAGCTGAAAAGGTTACACTTCCTTACTACTGACTAAATATCACTTAGAGATAAATAAAGGACAATCTGGCTGATTTAAAAGAAAGAAGTTTGAAATGATTTCCATTAAATAGTATCTTTTAATGTGTCTTGTCAGTCTCCATTTGAGTGTTTGTTTTTGTGGTAAGAGAAGTTAGTAGTTTAGCTTAAACCTAAACTCAGTGACAGTAAACCTAAACCCAGATAGACACACTGACAAAAACATGTCTTAAGTTCAGCCTTCTAGTAAAGCACTAGAATAGTAAGTGAATCTCCCAGGAATGATGCTCATTCTTCTCAACCACCTTCCACAATGTTTGGAATAAAAGAGGATAACAGTCACTCTACCTTTTGGAGTTCTTTGACTCACTAAGCTCCTCCTTGATTCACCAAATCCATAAATATATACATACAGGCATAATCTACATAACTGGATATAATAGATACAATTAGATAAAATATATTGTACATACTAAGTTCAGAATACCTGCACCCCAGCTACAGTTATATTTTCTCTATCTGCATGAGTTAAGACAAAATTTCCAGCTGTTTTGACACAGAATTTTTCAGAAATTAAGTTTATGGCCATAAATCACCTCTGATTACTTTAACAGGGTCATTTTGAATGTGAAGATGTCTTTGTAGGTTCATAAATTTTCTTGATAATTTTGTGCCTGTGGCTTGTATATCGTAATTCTGACAATTCATGCAGATAGCATTATGTCATAAATTACCACATTTAGTTTGGCATGAATCTCAGGTACTCAAAAACACTGTCTACATTATTTAAATATGTAATATATATGAAATACAGGATTCAATATCCAAAATAAAGGAATACTTAGAAAAAACTAACACTTAGATGAAGAATGAGGACTGGATTTTTCCTGATGATTTGGGATGCAATTCTAATTGAAAGAAAAAAAAATCCATGATACCCTACACTTTGAAGCATTCTTGAAAGCCCAGTCTAAAAAAAATTCCCACATCCAGCATTACATTACAATACCTCATGCAAGATTCCTAATGACACAGAAGTGTCTCACTTAATACTCAGCTCATATAATGAGTGTGAAGAAAAAAACAAGTAAAGAGTAACTTTTACTTTAAAATTAGCCTAGATGGAGAAATCTGCCTGACAAAATCTATAGTGTTTAAGATAAAATCTATAAAATGTGAACTATTAGTATTTTGTTGAAAAACCATTAGGCTTGATTATAAACCAGATGATATGAAAATATTACGAACATACCCCACTGCTATTGAACACAATTAGTTTTCAGGCTTTTAAACTTGCACACACTTATATTTTTACATCTGAGTGGCTCCACTGAAATCAATCATATATATCAAATAAAATTAAACTAATTTATACAGATTATACGCCAAATCAAATCGCGTTAGATTAAACACATAGTGCCCAGAAAATAAAAAACCTCCTCTAACAAAACTAGCCCATTCGATACAAAGTGACTGCATATTTTTTTTTTATAGAATAGGCTTCAGCTTAATCATTTCAACCTTTAATTACTGCATCAGATAATGACTATTTTGAACATATGCTTCTCCGCTCTGCTAGAAGACATGAATGAAAGAGAAACAAGTTCATATGCATTCTACTGTGTGTGCATGTTGGGGGAGGGAGCAGCAGGCTAAAGAGCAAAGGGAACCAAGTGGCAACAATTGGAGGAAATGGTGTCTGTAACAGCTGCTCCTTTCAGATTCCCCTAGAAGGAGACTGCCTGAGGTGGACCACAGCACAAAAGGATAAAGAAGATGAAAACTGATGCAAAGCAGGGAAATAACTGCTGAGACCCCTGAGCCTACACCCGAATAGTCCCAAGCTGTGTGGCAAGACCTCTTTAGCATGCTACAGAAGCTGGTGATGAACTACATATTACCATGAGGCAAACTGGCTCCAAGCAGTATTGTCTGCATGTTATGTGTAATGATAACCAGTGCTCCTCTGGGAACAGGATGCAATGATTTCATCTCCGTAAGCATCTGAGCTCCCCTTGGATACAGAGACCATTAAACTGAGAACAGAAGGGTAAATTTTAGGCAATGATTTCCAATTGGAGAGTGAGGACAACTTGTGCTCTACACTACTGTCAACCACTGATACTTTACTGCTGTCTGTGTTGATCGTAGGACAATAGGAAATAAAACTGTACCCCTTGTGCTAAGTCCCACAGCACACAGTGTATTTTCTGAATGACAGCACTTGATAGGTTTCTTATGTAATATTATTAGAAATGCCATTATATTAGGAAATGCCACTCTATTCATGACACAGAAAAGTACTGATATTTTCATTACTGTTAAAATAACATTTTATACTCCTAACATAGTGTAAAATTTATTTTGTACTACAGAGACCTTCTTGCCCTTTTAACATAATTGCACATTGCTTTAACTGCCTTTAACGGGGACTAAAAACAATAGGCATAACCTATTATTTATATACTTTAAATTAATAGTAGTAAGTAGTATATTACAAAATTCAAGGTTTCAGAAGCTCCCTTAAAAAAAATACCTGCATGCAACAAAAAGAAATAGAACTTCCAAATGATTGCTGTAACTTTTTGACAGGAGACATGGGGGAGCAATGAAACAAAAGGAGTAGCAATAAAATGTAGACACAATAGATCCTGAGGAAATAATGTCAGGACACCTAATAATTCTGACACTTTCCATGGTAGTTTGATCCTTGGTATATCCAGGAGACCATGCAGTCTTGTTCATTAATTAATTTCTCCTGTGATGGAGAGATCAAACATGTGTACAGGTTTCTCTATTTAGCAAATTTGCTTATTTTCACAATTCAAACAATGTAGTGTGACTCTCAGAAAATCAAAAGAAAAGTTGTTCAGACAAGAATGCCGACACACTTGTCAGTCAGAAAACAATGGCAGGTAAACTGCAGTACAAAAAACACGAGTCTGACCTATCATACTGCATTCCTGGGAGAGGTAAAATATTATATTCTTATTAGTGTTGCAACTATTAGATACAATTTTATAAAATTATATGTAGCTTTTAAATTTTGAAATACTTTCACATTGAGCTATAGACTTTACCAGATGTGAAAACAGGCTCCCACTTTCCAGAATCCAGTTGATTTATACAGAAGATAGGACTATCAGCATGGAAGATTTATGTATAAAGATAGTCAACAACTTTTAGAAAAATCGTATCACAAATGACAAAAAGCATGTAAAGGACATTTTGAGACAGAAACCTAGAACCCCTCCTACACTGCAGAAGCCAAGTAAGTAATATTAAATATATGCTGAATTCATTCTGTGACTTCTATTGCTCTATTTCTGAAAAAAAAAATAAACCATCACAACAAATACCCACAATGAATGACCTCTATAAATCATGTTCAGTAATTGAATACCGAGTCACTCTGCAGTTAAAGGAACAAACAGAAACAATAATTATCCAGCTGATTAATTATAATAATCAAGGACAAAATATTCAAACCAATTAGTTTTCCACAGAATATTTCTAAGAGGATCATGGAGGACTGTGACTTTTCTGATGACTGGCACAAACAAATCAAGTTGCTGTTTGTCTTTCCTCACACACTGAATCTGTGAGGAAGTAGAGAAACCCTCCTTTCAGACAAGAATTCCACATGTAGAACTCTCATTGTCTTAGAATTATTAAGGCTCAAGGGAAACAAGAGAACAGTAATTTGAACTCAAGTATTGACAAAAGGTATTGCATCATCATTACAGCTTTTCATACCAAAAGCAATTCATATTCTTCTAAATTCCTCATGTTCTGAAAAACTCAATATGTAAATTGATATATTTTTCATTGTTGCTCAGAAATATACTGTATCAAACTAATCTGAAAAAAAAAAAAAAGGTGTTTTTACAAAACTCTAGCTAAATAAAAACTGTTTTATATATGCATATATACAGGAAAAGGAAAGCTAGTCACATATAATCTGAATTGTCAGTTTATATTATTTCTACAGATCCAAGTATGGAAACTTGGACTCTATCAGTTCTGGAATTTATTGGAACCAGAAGTGCTTAGCCACATGGATCCCTGCCTACAGAACTTGATGCAGTTGTATAAAAGGTCTGTGAGCCAAGGCTCTCCAAGTTTTTTCCACTCCCCAAATGTCTAGGATGTCAAGGAGGCAGAGAAAGGCACTGAGAAAGCTAAAGCAACTTTAAAATAAACTTACTGATAATGCTGTCTGTTGTTCTCCAGAAAAATGATATGCCAAACTTAAGCAATATGCAGCTTCTCCTTCCATCTTTACATTACCTGCTAAAGAAAGGATTGAAGTTACCATTACCAATGTAATCTGAACTAAATGACATTAGTGTAGACAGTTCTTGTGGGTTCTTAAATAATACACAGATGTTAAAATACTGTAGCAAATTTTTCCTTCTCCTTACCCCTGCCATTTATCTCTTTCCAAAACCATGCAGTGGTAATTAAAGAGAGGCTGTGGACTTGAACAAAGTTCAACAAGAAGGTTCAGCAAAGTCAGAGAATGAAGTAAAATCAAATTAACAGGCTGTAATGTTCTCTCCAATTGACTACTAACTGTTTAATAGTCCCAGTGTCTTCACTTTAGGAATATACAATATACAAAATAAAAAGTAGCTGCAAATATGTAACAGACCCTAATGTATAATCACAAAAAATATGTTGATCAATAAATTTTGCTAATGTGAACCTTAGTAAAACACCAAGAGAGAACCATCAGTAGACCAGTTTCATCTCTCTTGTTCTCAGGGCTATTTTACAAGCTAATGTAGGCTAAAATAGCTAAAAAAATAGGCAAGTTATTCTTGCAAGCAGTAGTTATAGAAAATTCTGCACAGGCAGTTGCTAACTGAGGTACATCTGCTTTTCCATGCCAGGTTTTGTTTCACTGATACTGATCTAACAAACTACTTGCTGGTCTTTTTTAGCTATTTTAGCCTCAATAGAAAATCACTGAGGCTAAAATACTGAAATAAATATGCATTAATTATATAAGTTCTTACTATATCACACTATATTCAAAAATTTCCCTCCAGAACATTTAAAAAACTTGTAGATAAAATTATATCTTTCTTTTGCTCAATATCAATCTACTTCAACACACTGAATAGCAAAAAATAAACTTGAAGCATAACTGCACGTCAGGGAAATTTGTAAAATGCATAAATTAATACAGTTGCAATGAAAAGGGAGATTATCTGCTCACAATTGTCAGACTAATTCTTTCTGTCCAAACACACAGAAGCCTATATTTAGTTCTGGAACTCTCTGACTGATAGCAATTGCTGAGGGCATAGCAATTTTCTATCTATAGCACTTAATATGTTATTTAAAATTACTAAAAGACTGTAAATCAAAAACCTCATTTTTTCTCCCCAATATTCAATATCCCTTAAAAGGCTTAATAAGGCCAAAGGGTAGTTTTACAGAAGAATAATGTTCAAAGGTTCTAGGGATGTAAAAAACTTTCTTCCTCGCTCAGGAACAATTTGAGAGTCTGAAGTGGGTAATATCTAATCCTAATTCACAAAATACATAACCACAGATGATGGTCCAGAAGGACAGAATGGACATTATAGATGGCATCTTGTACCCATTTGGCTCTGGAATGCGAACTGGAGAACTCCTCAGAAAAAAGTTCTAAAATTTAAAGAGAAAAACAGCATAGTGATATTCAATACATGCCTTATGAACTATTGAAAGTGATTGATCTGAAGTAATGGCACTGGAACATCTGCCCGGTCAAAGTAAGTTGTGGAAGGCATCAGATCCATTTTGACAATCTCTTAATTTCCAGTAGTTTTCACTAGCAATAAGAAGCTGTTGATGGGAAATTTCATCAACAATCTTTCTAGCTACTAGAGTGATTATTAGCAGCAGCAGTTTTACTCCAGCTGTGATTTAAGCATGTATTATAGACAACAGCTATAGAAAAAGCTAAAAGCTTATACTTGATCAGATGCAGCTGAAAGAAATGGAGAAGTTATTGGCTACATGTATCCTTCTTCAGCTGCTTTATTGTATTGGCATTCTCAGTATTTGGGTACATTCTCCCAAGAGAAAAGTTCTAAACAGCCAACTAACAAAACAGATCTACTAAAGTGCACGTAACCCCAAAATAGGTTATTTAGTCATTTAACTAAAAGAAAAATTTAGCCAAATACAATCACAGAATCATAGAATCAGCTGGGTTGGAAAAGACCTCTGAGACCATCAAGTCCAACCCTTGATCCACTACGACCACGGTTACTAGACCATGGCACTAAGTGCCACATCCATTCCCAATCATACAGTTAACAAATTAAACATTCAGTGTGGAAAGAATTGAATTCTTGCCCCCTAAGTCCTGTTTGGCTTATTTCCCCAAAATTACCACAAAAAAGCATTTAGATTTCAAATGGTGTTTCAAAGTATTATTTTTCAGGAGATAAGGCAATAGAGAAATTTTGGTTCTTTAGCATTACTGAACTCAAAGACTATAGAATAAAACCCCCTGAATCTGAAATAATTTGCTAGCACTTTTTAAAATAATAAACAGCAAAATTCACACAGGATTAGACGCCCGAAAGCTTGT
The DNA here is from genome assembly GCF_003031625.1 of Empidonax traillii. Classification (NCBI taxonomy): domain Eukaryota; kingdom Metazoa; phylum Chordata; class Aves; order Passeriformes; family Tyrannidae; genus Empidonax; species Empidonax traillii. Next base: position 312,127 of record NW_020955486.1, on the reverse strand, counting down.
TCATTTTCTCCAAGAGTATCTGCAGGCCTAATAAAGGTATTTCTTTTTATTTCTTTGTTTCACTGAATACATTTTATACTTTTCTATGGAATGCTATGTCATACTATCTACCTGTATAGGCACATATTCATTTGTGGCAAAGTTAATTTTAAAATTTGGAAAATCTTTTAGATTTTTTGGGCCATTTTGGATATTTTAATTCTATCTATCCCAGCTATTACTCAAAGACTGGGAAAGAGATTAATGTGGGCATACATTATTAAATTAAAAAAATGTATCTAATGTATCTGGTTATAAATATTGAATTAATATTATCTATTAATTGTATGTGCAATTCATATGCAAAATATGCCCCTTAAGGAATACCATGAAAGGCTCTTGAATTGCTGTGCATGGAATAAGATTATTATTGGAGAACTGCTATCTTACTTCTGAGAAGCCCTCCAAGTAATCATCTAGGAAAATCATCCAGAAAAAGTAATTCTGTAGAAGTGGACCATTAACAGTATCTTTCGAGAAAAAAAGCATTATTAAGCTTCCCCCCAAAAAAAATCTGGAAAAATATGTATGTTTTCATAAAGTCACCTGGTAAGATTTGCTTTCTTTTTTCTATTCCTCTCATATGTAAGAAATGCTCCAGAGCACAGTATTTCCAGCTGATCAGCATCTCACATTACATGTAACATTCAAATGCTATTCTAATTCCCCCAATCCTAAACCTATCCACACATGGGTAAAGCTTCCAAGAGCCATTACCTAGAACAAGACAACTATCATGAGGAGTCAGCACAGATTTCAGACAGTGCTTCACCAACCTGATGGCTTTCTATGATAAGACAAAAGGCTTGGTGGAAGAAGGTAAAAAAGTGGATATTTTAATCTCAATTTTAACAAGGCTTCTGACACCATCTCCCATAACATCTTTATACAGGTGCTGATGAAGGATCACTTAGATAAACAGACAGGGAGGCAAACTGAAAGTAGGGGAGCTGCTGGCTTTCAGCAGGGTGTAAGCAGCAGCTCACACCAGGTCCAGTGGAAGGCCAGTCACTAGTGGTGTACTCAGGGATCAATACCAGCACTAATAATAATAATGTCTTAATTAATGACCCAGATTGGGGTGATCAAGTGCACCCTCAGCATGTTGCAGACAATACAAAACTGGGGAGGAAGGGTTGATCCAGAAGGCAGGTGACTGTGCTGCCACTCAGAGGGACTTGGGCTGTCTTATGAAGTTCAGGAAGGGGAAGTGCCCAGGCCTGCACCTGGGACAGGATGACCCCAGGGACCAGCTCAGGCTGTGAGCTGACTGAGTGGAAAAAACCTCAGCAGAGAAGGACAGCAAGTCCATGAGGCAGCAATGCCTGTTCATGGCAGAACCGACCAATGGGATTCCAGGCTGCATCAGGCAGAGCATTTCAAGCAGGTTATGGGGGGTAATCCTTTGCCACTATTCAGCATTGGTGTGCCCACCCCAGGAGTGCTGACATAGCAGAGTGAGTCCAGCAAAGTGTTGCAAAGATGACTAAGGGGCTGGGAGCATCTCTCCTATGAGGAGTGGCTGAGTGAACTGGAACTATTGGGATCACAGAAGAGGAGGCTCAGGGGTGACCTTATTAGTACATAAGTAAAGCAGAGGGAACCAGACTCTTCTCTGTGGTGTTCAGCGACAGGGCAAGAAGCAAAAGGCACAAGATGGAATTCTATCTGAACTCAACAAAAAACTTTGTAATTGTGAGGGTGTTTGAACAGTGGAAAGTGTTTCCCAGAGTTGTTATGGAGGCTCCACCTGTGGAAATACTGAAATCTTGACTAGATGTAGTCCTGGGCAGATTGCTCTAGCCAATCTGATGATTTCCAGAGGCCTCTCTTCCTATCTCCACTATTCTGTGATTCTCTAATTTGCTACTTTAGGTTTCAGAGTATTTATGTATATTAAGATAATCAGAAGAAGAAAACTTTTTTTGCAAGTACTTAATAACTACGTAGAGTGAAAAGGTTGTTTTCTGTCAGATAATATCACTCAAAAATTGCCAAATCAACAGTGACTAGCAATCAAAATCAGTGACCTAAGCTTCCATCAGTGACCTCACTTTCTGATTATGGGCTCACAGTTTTACGTTATTATTCCCACAAGATTGTCAGGTTTGTTTAAAGATAAAGCTTTGAAGAATCTAAAAGTTTCTTTGCTGTCAGCAAGAAGGCATTTCTGCCTTAGTGACATCTGCAAGTGTATTGATAGCATTTGTCTTTGAATTTCACAGGAAATAATCACCCAAACCCTTCACAATTTCTACTTTACTCTTGGGAAAATCATGACATGCACAGAGAATAAAGGAATGGGAAAGCATTATTTTCCACCTACCTTCTTTTGCCATCTTTAAAGCTTTTATTAGTGTTTTGATGGCCTCTTGGTGTTCTTTATTTTCTAGCATTTTGTCTGCTAGTAATGTATAAATTCTCCAGAGATGCTCACATGCCAGTAAATTGTAAGTATGGCCTGTCTCATCCTTCCATGATGATCCCTCTGCTAGCTGATAAAATGCTTCATAATGCTCAGCAGCTTCCATGACATGACCTGAAAAATGTCATTCATAATTAAAATCAGTTCAATCAACAAAAGTTTTAAAAGTCAGTAGACTATAATAATTTTATTATTAGAAAGTAAGTTTCAGCCAAAGATTTCACAGATTTCTCAAGAATCTTCAATATGTAACTCATAGATCACTAGAAAATACTGTCAAATCTCACAGTGGCCAGTAATGCTATAATTTAGGTTTATGGCACTTTAAATGATCTTTCCTTTGTAGATGCACAATGTTAGGAGGGTGTGATCCCAGGATTTTCTAGAAAGTAAATTTATTCTAAATTCCTGAATATAGCCTTTGTTGTTCTCATAAATTAAAATTACATCTACGCATAAATAATCACAATTGAAACCCTTCCTTAAGTTTCTTTTTTCATAATGAAAACCTATGCTGAAAGATTTCAAATGCGGAGGGTAAAGGTATCAAAACTGTGGGGAAAAAAATTATAATCGTTATTTAAATAAATTAATTTATGAAAAAAGAATTATTATGCAAAGTGATTTATTCAACAGTTATTACCAGGCCAGCTCTGGTGAGTATATCTAGTAGATTTACTGCAAGAGCATTAACCATTGATAAATTAATTATTGAGCCTGAAGTAATATACTTCAAGGTCTTCAATAAGTTACTCAAATATCTTTAAGGTAAAGCGAAGTTTGATGATAGAGTTCAATTCATTTTAACATGCGAGTGGTTTTCCTTCTACCTTCAATTTAGATTTATCTCTGTGCATACAATTCAATCGAGGAGATTTCTATGTTTTCTGGACAATGGACATTCAAAGCCCTTGGAAAGAACAGAAAAGCTTTTCCTCATACATAATGGGTACAGAAAAACTGCTGTGAAGCAGGTGAGACCATTTACATTCAAAAGAATTAAAACCCCCCACATTCTGGTCACAGTACCTTGTTTAAGAGAGAATATTCTATAGCAGGAAGAACTGGTGAATGTGACCCTGCCTTCATGAGTTTGTGTGTGTGATGGAGGAATCTTGTCCCATAGATCATCAACACTATCAAATGCTATTGATATTAAAAGCTGAAACAAACCATAAACTAAGCTCATTTAGATGTGATGGTAGCTTACACCTCCTCTGAAACATAATTTATAAGGAACTATTACTGTTTTGCAGATTTTTTTTTTACAGTGCTGCATTCAAACTGCAAAAAGAACCAGGAGGGAGAAAAGTTGTTTCCCAGCTGTAGGAAAGGAAGGGAGAAAAGCATGGAGAAGGATCTTCTTTAAGCATTCCTAGAGAAATTAAAGCTAGTTCCGAAGGCCTCTAGCTAACGTAGAGGCAGCAGAACAGCTATGACAGATTTCTCTTATTAACTCAATTTAGATTTGTCTTTTGCATATGTTACCCCTTTATAACCATGCTTTCAACTCTGCAATATAAAACATAACTCATCTTTATTAGAATTAAATTTATTTTCATATTAAGCTTCTCTGGTGATTAAAATGAGTTCAACTAAAACCGACAAGCAGAAGAAACTTCTCTTTCAATGTGGCAACGAATCAAGTGAGTTTCATAGACAAATAATTTTAAGGCTGTACAACCTGTGATTCGTGTAAGAGTCCCAGAGGACACAACAAGTGCTGAAGAGTGAAGTGCCAGGTGAAAGGCAGGGAAAACAGGAGATCTATACTTTCTTTCCAAAATATCATATACTTGACATCAGACTGAACCAATAGAAAGGCATAGGGAAATTATCACAACCAGTAGAAGCTGTTTAGGGACTCACTGACAGTACATGTAACAGGAAACAGAGATACGGACTTGCTAAAGCCACATGAAAACTCCTGTCTGTTTTCAAGAGGCTTCCAATTTGAATTTCCACCTATCCTGTCCAATGAACTTCTTAGGGCACCGTCAACTTGGAATTCCATTTATCCAAGCTGCTAAATGCAGATTTAAGATACTGATTGAAGAAGCTGATTTTGGCTTTGTGACAAATAATGGAAAGTTGAATTGAAATTTAACATCAGTAGCTAGATCTAGCACTTTGTTCACTTCTATAGTCACACGCACATTCACAGCCCTACTTGAAATTCTTCCCAAAGTTCAAAAATAAATTGATTGTTCTTTTGAAAGGATATTCTCATACATTTCAGTGATCTGGATCCACTACATGTGTATGGATTCTTTAGAATAATAGGATTTGATTCACGTGTTACTCAAAATGTTTCATAAGAATGAGAAGCAGCAAACAAATGAGTAGTATCACCTGGATGTCTAATTTGAAGCTGAACAAAGTATCTGAGTTTCTCCTAAAACTCTGTAATCTAATCTTTTAATGGGACACACCATTTAGGTAAATACCTGCAATGTTAAGAACTTTGTTTAGATTGTTAGAACTCTCAGGTAGGGTAGCTCTGTTCCATGCTTGACAGAGCTGTGACCTGACATTCTTTTTGCCAGGTCTCAGTGAAACCTCTTTGGAAACAATCCATCTATATCAAGCTTCAAAATGCAAGAGCAATATAATCTTTTTGGTGCTAGTCAAATGGACCTATATTACCTTTGGCTTCACTGAATTGCCAAGATTGTGAAGTAGAAAGTAAAAAAATCTGCTCACAGAAATATCAAAAAGAAAATAGTAAGCAAAAAGCCAAAACACTTGCTCGTTCCCTAAACAAGGAAGGGATGTAATTACTGACCTGAAAGCCCTCATGTGGCTGCAAATTTTCTTACTGAAGATGCTTTTAAATAAAATTAGCTATTTGGAGACTTCTCAAATTCATGGATGGCAAAACAATTTAGACTTTGAAATTCCAGGAAAACAATCTGGAATCCCTTGTTGCCATTGGCAAATGACATATCAGCCTATTTCTTTAATCCGTAATGTTTATGTGAAACTCAAAAATGTTGTGGGTAAATAATCTTTTCAGGGGGGTGGCATGTTTATTCCCTGTCATGAGTCAGTTCAGCTGGAATTGATCTGGTCAGTGCAATGCAATTTTTAAACACTGAACCATTGCAACTGCTGGCTGCAGACATATGTAGATGCTGCCTGAAAATCTTGAAAAACATTAGAAGAAAGTAATAAGCCAATTGCAGAACATTTCTGAGAGTAAGAGTATTTTTATTTCACTTGAGCAGTGACAAGGCAGAGTTCTAAACGACTTTTATTATCAACTAAAAGAAAAAAAAAGGAGACAAAAAAGGAAAGTGAGAGGAAAAACAGTGAAGTAGGAAAATCACTTGGAGCACTTTGCAGAAATGTATTTTTTTTATCTCTAGGAATTCAAAGAAAAAATCCAGAAGGTGTTTCTTGGAAGTCTATGTTTGAAAAATCTATTTGCAAAATGTTACACCAAGCAGTAAAGCTACTTTAGGTTGGCAACATTAATAGCAATTGCATGTTTCTTCTCACAGTGCCATGCAGAATTTAGCTCTGTGGATACTAAATGGAGTTTAAGAACCTCTGATATATCTCTTCCTTTTGTATAAAAGGAATCAAAAGCCAGAAAGGTAACTCTTACAACATATGTACAACCACTACTAAAATTTTACAGATTAATATAACTCAGGGCATAACAAAAGAAACCCAGTCAGCAATAGTTAATCTTAAATATGGGAGGCAAACATTGTCACAATATAATTTTGGGAGTAAAAAAATTGGTTTTAAACAATTATATGAATATAAGACATTACTCAGCACCAACAGTGTCAAATTTTAGAAATTCCTTTTATTTTCATAGATACTACATATATGTATGCACAAAGATTTGTGCTACAGTTTTCACTGAGTTGCTTTGAAGTAAAAGCATAAATCTATTCATTCAAGCCAAATAATTCCATGTAATTTTGTAAATATTGAAGAGAAATTTTTTTTATTATCTAAAACTTCCTTTATAATTCCCCTTCCTAAAACCCAGTCGAAAAGTACACATTTGTTACATCAAAATAGATATCAAACCAAAAGGGGTATACATAAGGAGACTACTATTTTGCCTTTTTTTTTTTTTTTTTTTAAGTAGAAAGATTGACTAGATATTAACACAAATGGGTTTAAATGTGAAGCTGCCATAAAAGCAGGCACATAAATGTAATTCTCCTAGCCGCTATTTTGATGCACATTTTTGATTCCATGAATATTTTATGAAATGGCCCAAACTAAAGCCATATAACATTCCTGCATTACTGATGCTTGCGCCCGTAAGCTACAAACATTAGAGGCATGATTGAGTGCATTAAAATGAACTCATTCAGCAGTGCATTGATTACTTGAAGGAGAAAAAAAAAAAAAGTTACTCCCACTTAAGAAAACAGCACACAAATTTGAAGTTTTCAATACTGAAATTAAAGATGCTAATTTGAATAATGTGATATTTAATAAATAAAGGCAACACAAAACTATCTAGAATTCTCCACATAGGGTCCTGACTTTAATTAGGTGAGATGTTAATTAGGTCCACAGATTGCTTCCAGTAGCATACAGGTAATTTAAAATGTCACAATCTGCAAAATACAGTGACTGACCTGCTCTAGCTCCATGCCTCAGCAATACTGAGAGCACCTAATGATTTCCTTTGCTATCAGCTCGTATATTTACCAATGAAAATACTGCCACAGAAACAAGTGCCCAAGAAAAGTGACAGGCCTGTTAGGTACACTGCTTCAGCAGCACTGCTGTAAGCAGAAAGCACATTTAATTCTAAATTGGAAACAGTTGTTGAGGACTTCAGGAAAATACTCCACTGCAGCTTAAAACAACAACCTAAAGGGACAATAAAGCTTTAAGCACATTGTAGCATGTTTTAATCTAGAACTAGAACATCTTTTGCTGTTGGTTATTTCACTGCACAATGTGAACACAAAATCTGGTTGAAGCAGCAGTCAACAGCAACAATAAACCGAAAAGATTATTATCATCTGAAAAAGTGTAAGCTTACATTTCAGTCTAACTGCTTGAGCTACTTGTATTAATCTGAGTTCCTATGTTCAATTGTGACAATTATGGTAGCACTATTCATGTTGAAATATTTAAGAATCTGTCACAGTTTCCAATGTCAACCACTATCTACAGAGGTTGTTATAAGTCTACCACAAAGGTGTATTCACAGGAATCATAAAGCAAGGCTCTAAGGGATTTAAGATAAAATTTGTGGTTCCATAACTCTACAAGATCCCTCTAGAACACAACCCACCGTCAGACAATAATCAAAGTGAGTATTAGGATAATGGATTAAAACTTATATTAATTTAATTTACAGGAGCTGCTAATATTTTTTCAGAAAGATTCTACAGGAAGTTTTAGCAAAGTGACACAGGCAGTACATAAGAATATTGTAATGACCAGGCTGGCTCTTCATGGGGTATTTCTGACCATTTCCCCAGTTTGACAATACACTAGTAGATCTTACCTGGAGTCCAAGCTGCCTAAGGCCAACTGAGAGCATGCCTGAGAAGCAGAAGGCTTCAGGACACAAAGGAGAAAGAAAGAAAGAGATAAAAGGAAAAGTTGAACATTACACAACCTGAGATACGGCATTAGGGGACTGAGACTGCAGTGCAAGAAGACAGTATTTTATCTTCCATTGTCTGAGTCAAAAACTCCTGCTCACATTACTTAAGTAAGTATGCGTTGCCTGAAAAGAAAAACTTACTTTAGTGAGCATTAGAGCTTATATAGTCTTGTCCTCTGAGGACCTAAATTACTTTCCTTAAAGCTCAAATACTCAAAATATACCTATACAAACCTAGAGGGCAGTGCAGACTGTAGCACCCACAGTAGGACAGTCCACAGTATATTATATCACACCATCAACACACTATGATATTAAACGTGTTCTAAAAAGGTGTTGCTTAAAGGGCTCTCTAAGAGACACCTCAGAACTTGGGGGTAATGCTGGTTTGTCAGGTTGTTTGCCTGCCTGCTCTCTAATCCCTTCCCCTTCTGCTGCCAGCACTACTGAGCTGCAAAGAGGGAAGGTTTTCCCACAGGCAGCTGAAATGACAGCTGCTTTGGGGATAGTGTACTGTGGTGCAGCAAGACCAAAAAAAAAAACTGAAAAAACCCAACAACTGAACAGGTCCCATTTGAAAATTCACTAACTTGTCTGTTTGACATTCATATTCAAATGAACCAACACACAAAATTCTGCTTTACAGTTAAAATCCCTTTATATTTTTAGATTAACATATTTGTCAGATGCCGCCTTCTAATTTGTTTGATTATATATAAATAAACACTTTTTGATATATATAAATTTTAATCTAGAGGACAACATTCCAAACAGTGTTGAACATTAGCTGAATGACAACACACCCATTTTAGAGAGAATGGAATTCTTGCTTCCTGATAACATTCAAGACTTCTTTCAGGTTTGCAAAGCATCAAAGTGCTTTCAATATGCCAAGGCTACCCAGGATGCAAAATGCATTCAGGAAGCTCACACTGTAAGGCTCCAGGCTCCGGATAAGAGCAGGTCCACACTCAGTGGGATGCTCACATTTCAGGTTTAACAAATATTTCAGTGTCTGTAGGTGAATATCCAAATGCAGAGAGGAAGGGAGCTGAGAACTCAATGATGAATGGCACATACTTTGCAGTTCTCTTTTTCGGGGCTTGAGAGTTTAAGTTCAACAGAACTAAATGAAAACAAGCTATATTAGCATTTAATTTCAATGATTAATATGATAATTATCTTTTAAATACAGTGTCACTGAAGCAGATTAGTTTCACTAAATTATTTTTTTTGCTAACTCATGTCAAATACTTGCCTCAGCTTAAAAATTTTTTTATTTGCAGTAATTACATTTTATTCAGATTCTACCTAATTTCCCTTACTTTTCATAGCTTCCAATAATAAATTTAATATCAGATGCAATGCTCCAGCACTGGAGCTGTTCTGTGGTGCAGATAATTTTCTTCAGAAGCACCTTTGAGTAGCAGGCTGGACTAATGGCCTGCTAAGGTCCCAACCAACCCGAATGATCCTCTGAAGAGCGAGATATAGTCTTATTAACAGCTTCATATTTGTTTTACCTATGACTTCTGGAGATTATTGGTAATGGCTAAGCATGTGCAACCCCGTCAGCTCTCAGTGACACTGGGAAGGCACCTCTGGAAACAGAAAACCTCCTTTATCAGTTACTAAAAGGAAACACTGCCTGGTCCAGCTACAGTAGTCCAAAACCTTGCAAAGCTTTGAAGCCAAGAAAAAAAAAAAAAGTCTGTTAGTGAGTGGGCAGCTTCAGCTCAGTACTAGTCACTAACCAGTAAATAATTAAAATACCTTGGAAAAGACAGGTAAAATACAAGCAGCAATGTCAGTAATAGACATGAAAGAGAAGAGAGGGGAAAAAGAATTTAAAAAAGCAAAGAAATAATTCATTTGAAGTTTTAATAAAGTTTCATTTGCAGTCTTGTTTAAAGATATATCAGACTTTAGGGATGTAACCTAATTACATTTTTATTCTAAGTTCTATTCAAAGATCTTGGACTTTGAATCTTTAACACAGATCAAACACAGTATAATTTACTCATGGCTATCAATACTTTAAAAATATCTCTTCATTAAATGTCATAGTCTTATGAACATTCACATGAAGCCAACAGAGCAACATTTGATACCAAAAACATTTAAAATATGATTCTTACAGAAGTGTCTATATGAGCGCCACACATTGTATTCAAGCACACATAAAACATTTTCTGTAAAACATTTCTGATACAACCACCTCTCCTAGTTCAATGTAAATAGCAATACTTTTTCAGTAATTTGAACTTAATTGAAAATGAACTTTACAGTCACCAAATACCTGAGAACAGAAACTAATTTAAGATCTTTTTCATATGTGAAAACTTTTAATGAAAATGCAAATGACAGTTTAGAATTAGCACTCCTGTGAATATTTTGAAGACCTTATTACAAAGCAGAATACAGACCTGTCCCCCAGGTGTTATATCAGAACTGAAAGGCACTCTATTTGAAGAACTAGGCTAGAAAAGTGGCAGTGACAGTGAAAGAATTAAGAAAACTTACTTTTTCTGTAGTGTAAAGAATATTATTACTTCTCTGTGCTTAATAACAGACCTTGATTTAAATCAACTGAAGGAAAAGCATGAAGAAAATATTTCATTTTCACGAGATTTATTTTTAGAAGTGAAAATAAGAATGCTACAGAATTCTCTTATTCAAAACATCTTCATTGCCTACCAATGGCTTTTAAAAAATAAGAATAAAAATAACTATATGAAGAATATTTTTATGAACTCAACAGGCAGACTTTCTTAAGGCTGTACTAATTAGAGCTGAAAACATTCCTAAATTCTATAACATCCATTCAAGACAGTACCTGCTTGTTCAGTAACAGTAACAACCCTGTTATTTACTGGGGAACCACTTTCTGCACTTGCAGGTGGAGGAGCTCAATTATTTCATAAACCTTTTAAATCTGTCCTCCCAAGAATCTATCAGGATTTATGGCTGCTTCTGACTGCTACTGACTGACAGCAAAAAGCATTATATCCAAGGATTGTATCTCCTAGCAATTTACTGCTTAAGCTTTTTAAATTATGCTCTACAATCAAGTTTTTCCACAGTTAACTAATATACTTCATTCCTAAGCAAGCAGAAAACAATATAACCACTTTGTGATAGTGTGTAAGTGCAGAACAACAAAGGAGAATTAGCTCCAGTTGATACGATGAAAATCTATCAACTAAAACACTGGAAGTGTTTTAAATGGTTAAACTGAGCATGCAGAATTCCTTATGCCATTAAGTAAATGTTTCTTTCTGTCTCTAAAGTTCCCTGATGTTGAAACTCTTTTTAAGTATATGTTTCTACATGAATTTAAAACTTAGCAACAGTAAGAGGTATGGGATTTGGAAACATGAATATGTTTGCAGGACTGAACTATTCCTACACACCTTTTTCTGAAAGCTATTTGGAACAAATAATCACAACTAGGAATAAATCTTAATGGTTAGCAGTCAGGGATATGCAATCTGGGGCAAGGAAGGAAGAATATTATGATAAATCAGTGGCATTTGCTTACTTCTGGATGTGGTCTGTAATATATATATATATATATGGGTTCTCTCCAAAAAATGAACAGTATAAAAAGACACTTTTAGTTTAGTCTCTACAGAGAGCAAGCCTGTGTGGTCATCCTGTCATCCAACTAGTTCTGGAGTGAACTTAACCAAACGTGCTAAGAAGTCGGTAGGACAGTAAGTTTCCATCACTTTAGGAAAAGCTAGTAGCTTGAGGATAGTCATTGATCCAAATTCCAAACAGACAGAAAGACAGGCTGAACTTTGCTGTAAGCATTGCAGAGGGCAGAATGCTCAGCGGCCAGCCAGCAGCTGGGTGCTGGTCTGTCAGCAGCATGTTCTCATCTACCCTTTAGTGTATCCCAGCACACACTGAACCTTACAAGTGCTACAGAAGCATACAGGAAATGTTATTGTATAAATGCACAACAAAACTGTGGTTCCTGCTCAAAAGGATATATAGTTTCTAAATACCTAGAACTGCAACTCTCCTTTAGGCCACTGCCATGTTTTGATTAGCACTCAAGCTTCCTATGAAAAAAATTTTACATTGGAATTTATATCTTTAATCCCTTTCCTCTTTCTGCTCCACACTATGACAAATCCCATTATAAAAATAATTATGAGGTTCATGTTTTATCAAAAATCACAAACTTAAGTAGGTATCAATTCACACCAGAAGAAGTTGCTTACAAAAAGGAATCTCCAACACAAACACAAGGATAGACAAAAACAGAAAGGCCTTGGTAGCTTTTAGGTGATAGTCTGAGTTGCTTTTCTTCCTGAACAAAGAGGAGGGATCCATTTTAGGTTGTCTTCTTCTGGTGTCACACCTGGGTTTGTGAATGGAGACCTGTAGAAACTATAGAAGCTGCACATGGGCCACCCATCCCACAGAATAATTTTATTCTGGCTATACTTAGGAATCTCCTAGTAGCAAAAGGAACTACATTTTTATGCAATTAAAATAAACTTGTAAAATGTACACAAAAGAATATGAAATTTCATAAGCAATTTTAACTTTTGCCTTTTTAAACCTTTTTAGTACTTCATTTTGCAATATTAACATCCTCTTTTTTATATCTGAATATAAATTATTTCTGCCTGAAGGCAAACCAATTGGGGAAATTCTGCTTAAACGTGCATATTTCCTCTGCATAGATCCTCATGAATGTATGCTGAGTTTCTCTCAATTATTTATACATTACAGTTTTCAATTAAAAAACACTTGCCATAAACAATTCAAAATGCAAAATCAACAATCTCTTAGTAAGAATAAAAATAATTTCTTGGCTAACAACAAGAAAATAAACAGTTAAGACTTTTTATGTTCCAAACCAAAAAGAAGTTATAAACTGTCTTCAAGTTGCTGTTCACCAAACATATCTGTTAATTAATACTGAAGCTTCAGAAGCTTGAAGCGATCCTGTGCAACCTGTTCTACATGTACCTGCTTTAGCAGGAGGGTTGGACTAGATGATTTTCAGAGATCCCCTCCAATCCACCCATTCTGTGAAACGCCCATTAAACACAACCAGAATCTTTCCACCTACTTCTGCAATGCCCTGATTAAAAACATTAATTTCAAGAGTATGGTAAAGTGATTGGTAAAATTCTACACCTTGGTCTTAATCCAGATTGTGAACGTCTGCAAGAATCCTGTGGTGGTTTTTTTTTTTTTTTTCCATAATAAATTATTAGAGTCCCTTGTTATGACCAGGCTTTTCGACCAGAAAAGTTATATCAAATTCCAACATATGAAATAGACCACATTTTATTCATGATTAAAGATAAAACAATCATAACTTTCTCATAAATTAGGCCCAACTTATTAATAAGTTTGGGGTGGGTGCAGAAGGACCAAAAGTGACCACCTTTGGAATAACACTGGTCTGTTCGAAGACCAGTGGGAGCTTAACATTGCTTATAATCAAGGCAGAGCAGCATTAGGGCTAAACACTTAATACTGAACACTTAAAAATGCTTCATTAATTTGCAGAATACAGCAGATTTTTGAAATGTCTAAGCTTATTTTAGAAAGGACTAAAAGAATTCTTTATCAGCGTCTCCTAGGACTTGCAATCTAAAAAACACACAAAAATGGACAAAATCGGGTTTGTGGATTAGCTGTACGTTATAGCAATCAGCACTGGAAAATCTAACACTACTATTTGCTTTGCATTTGGTCCCCTTCTCTCACTAGTTCTGCCTGCCTTCAATCTGCTCAGTCTGTAAAAATTTCAGATGAAGTATTACCTCCAGTTTTGTTGATTCTTATGTGCCAGCAGAGTATAAATCTTATGACTAATTCAAAGTCACCACCGCATTGAGACTAACAGCATAATTTTCACAGCTCTGATACTAGGGGAGATGCAGTTTCTGGCATGGCACTGATACAGTTTTTGTAATTCATTGTGAAAGTTTTATTCGTTGGACTCTACTGTAATACTTACACACTTTCTCAAACTAGTTATTTTAATGTATCTAGAAATGTTTCCAAGCACTACAACCGACAGGTTCCCTGGTAAACTCTCTTACGCTTCTAAACAGTGTGGCTGCTTGCAAACTGCCTGTTGGGAGCGGTCCCTGCAGCGCTCCTAGTGACCAAACTGTGCCCATAAACAACTGCAGGGCAGGAAAGTCCAAGTTAGCACAAGCCAAAAGCATGTGCATGACTTAGCGGCATTTCAGCACTAGAGTGTTCAATGTTCCCACACATCCTGGGGCACTGCTTCATTTACTCAAGCAGCAAAGCAACCGTGGGCCTATGAACATCCACCTTTGCTGCCAATGTCTGAAAGGTGAGCACAGAGACCCTAACAACATTTAAGAGTTAGAGGACATATATTTATAAGGCTATAGTGATGATGTTTTAGTTGCTTCCTCCGGAGACCTTGATGTCCCTCTTCCTGCTCCATTGTCCCACTGACAGTGTGGCACTAAACTGTGTTTTTTTAAGGGTGCAAATTAAGGAAAGAACAGTCATGCATCGGTATTAGACAAACATTATCAGATGTGTTAATCAGTCACCTTTAAGCCTCTCTCACAAATGCAGAATTGCTTGACATTAAGATCAAAATGTTGGCATCTAAAGCAGTGGCTATATTTGAATGTGTGTGTGCATATATATGCATGTGTATGTAGCCATGTACATACATGCACATACATAAACATTTATAGAATCTCTGTAGTACTTTCAGTGGGTCTTGAGGGCTGCTTTTAGAACAAGTACACTTTCAGATGTCTGTTTTTATTACGCTTTTCAATAGAAATATATCTAATTTTCTTATAATCTATTTGAAGCAAATAGCCACCACAAGTACAAATTCCTTGTTTCCCCCCAGACTGCTCTTTTTACAAACATAAGCTGTCTGAAACTTTGGGATGCATATATCTAAGGTGCACATCACTTCATGTATATAGGTGTTAACCATTTAACACACAACAGAAAGCACTCAAACTTTGCAGTTAATACTGACACAAACTAGCATTAGCCATTATGTTTATTAGTACACTCAAAATGTTTCTTCTGCAAGATACAGCAGTGTAAACCCGAAGTTCACAATTAACTTTGGCAGCAAGTACACTATATTAATCTAACTCTCACAAATTATGATTATAAACTTATTCTCTGACATGCAGAAAAATGCACACATTTATAATGACAGATATTACTTCTGAAACCACATTCAAAGCACAAAAAGAAAAATATTCTTTAAAATTGATTTTACGTAATAGAGATTTTGTCACAAAGACTGCTTACTTGGAAGACAAGTAATGCTGGATTTAATGTGAGAAAATATATTTAATATGTTATTATGTTTTCAATATGTTCAAAGTGACACCAGCACATTTAAGAACTATATGAGAAAAGTAATAAATGAGTAACTCAAGTAAAATAATGAGTAACTAAAGCAATAAACCAACTTATTATCAGCCCTCTGAGGAAAGACAAACTATGGAGTGGGCACAGCTAGTTGAACAGTATCATAAGCTGAACTCTCCTACAATAACCAGTGAATTTGTAAACAGAGACCTTATTTTACAAATGGAGTACTTTAGGGAAGGGGTTAAAAAACTCATTCTGTGAAGAAATGCCACGAAAATCATGTTTGCTCCAAGCAGAATGTTCCATTTGTGTCTGTAGCAGGCTACTCAGTTACTATTATTTCCTTTCCCTACCTGGCAGCTACTAATTGCCTGCATCCAAATATCATGACTGAAGTCCACACCTCAAATATTTAGCTTTGAAGATTAATGAACATCAGATTATATCCAGCCTCTAGGACAGGGACCAGGCTAAAAGTCAAGGAACTTTAAATTTGATTACACAAAAATTACCCAGCAAATTTATTGATTTTCTTCCAGGGCAAACAACAATCTTTACAAGTACATGTTTAACTTTATACTCCCAAGCAATCAGTTCTAAGCATATATAGACAGCTTCCTTTCCCAAGTAATGAAAAATACAGTATAGGATGAGAGAACTGAAAAGAACTGGTAGGGGATATTTACATCTAAAAGGATGCACACATGTATGTCTGTAAGACTAATTTCATTCTTGCAAAATTCACTTATTTTCCTGGCTGCACTATTAATCAAAGCAGTTAACATAGATATGACAATTTAAACCAGGTGAAGTATCTCATTAATGTTAGTCATCGTTCACATACCTACACAGATCTCCATCTATTTATATTGGTAGATGTACATATTCCTATGTGTGTGTGCATATATATATATAACTCTATACACACACACACACACACATATTAATGCACACACAGGTGTATATAGAAATGTGTATCTAGTCCTGTACATAACTCCGTAGAAGTGGGCATGTGACTCATTCAGACCACAAATTAGATTACAGCATCATAGATGACTGAACAGAAAAGGTGTATAAAAAGCTGAATCTCTGTCCTAATATAAAAATAGCATGTTTAAAAGTTTTACTTATAACACCATTAACACTCATGCAATTTTATACAATGCCAACCCAACATCTGCTATTACACTTTTTCTGCAATCAGAACTCACCTTTGAATCAGTTTTTCACCCTTGAAAATACAAAGTGCATGGAATATACCTGTTGTCTTTTTTCTCAATGGTACCTCAAAGCAAATCCTGCTTACTCTCTCAGCTTCATCATTTTTTCTACTCTCCCTCCCTATGGAAAGAAAATATCTGCAACAGCAGACCTCACAGATACAGTGGAGTTTTACCCTGGGCAGTGAAAATGCACCTTGCTTTATCTCTTTACTAAAGTTAATAAAAGCCTCTCTTCTAGAAGTTTCTGATATTTTACAGCAGGAAAATAAAATTTCCTCTCCTCTGATCATCTCAGTATATTTCATAACTTTATGGGGTTTTGTAATTGGCTTCAAGATATTTAGGTATTCAATAACCTTTTCTTAACACATCTTAAAAGTAGGAAATTTAAAAATTTTTTTTTAGGCAGTGGTTGAAGAACAGTAGTGAGTCATTCTCAGTATGTGCCTCTGAAGTTACAAGTAGATATGAATATTCGTTTTTCTGCATCTCCTTTTAATTTTATTTTTAGTAATAGAAAGACCAAGAGAAAAGGTTGCAAAAAACCCCCAAATCAGCAAATTCAATAGTTTTATTTTACTGAGTAAGAGACAGAAAACCTAATTAAGTATTTTTCACTCAAAATGAAAATAACTTGGTTGTGACCCAGTGGGCTTTAAGCAAGTACTATCTTATCTACCAGGAAACTGGATTTAGCTTAACTTCAATTCCTAGAAAAAAATCAACACTGAAATAAATAAATAATCAGATTATTACCAAGCATTTGGAGAAAACATGATAATACTATAGCCAAATACTACAGCCAATGTCAATATATCAGGAGCAAATGTCATCAAACCAGTCTTCCATTTAAGTTAATAAATTCTTTCTCACTGTCATATAACTCCTGTGTACAGCATTAGGGGAGTGTAGTTCACCTGCAACTACTGTTAGGTGAGCACAGATTAGTTAGGAAATCCTATATAGACACTAGTTACCAGCAGTTTGCTGTCAGCATGGAAAAAAGCTACATGCAGTTTATTACTTAGTATTTTCATTAAAGGATCTGAATTACAGGGTAGAAAAACGCTTTCTAAATGTTCAAATGCTACCAAACTAGGAAGAAGAGAAAGCACATTGAAGGACAACTTCAGAAATGAAAGCAACTCTGACAGTTTCTAGAAACTACCACCAAGACTCAAGGATGCTACTCAGTGCAAAGAGAAAGCAACAAATTGCCTTTAGGCACAACTAACTGGTGATCCCAGAACACAGAACAGGACAGTCAGGCAACAGTTCTTCAGAAAATAATTTAGAGATTACTGAAGGTCATGAACCAAACATGAGTATGCAGTTCATGCTGATACATAAAATGTAGATATCATACCTGAAGACACAAATAAAAATGTAGTGTGCAAGAAAAGTAATCCTTCTAGTTTATTGATTTGTGGTGCGAGTTCAAATTTTAAAACTGAATCCAGGACTGCATGCTGCAAGCAAGAAAATTATGGCAACAGTTCGCAGGAAAATTGTATGAATGACCAGTAGTCTAGAAAACATGTAAGGAAGTATTAAAAAAGGTGTGATGTTGCAGCTTTAAGAGAATATGGGTATGAAACAGGGTAATAACCTTTCAATTAAAAGAAAACAAAACTAAAAAAGACTGCAGGCTTTATGTTTTATGTCCAGATTTTTGCTGGGAAAGTAGGACATCTTTCAAAACATATCCATTCTGTCAGATATTTAGTGAAGTTATACTGTTTCCACAAAATATTTAAATTTCTGTGAATCGTCTTTTGTTTAGGAAAAGCCATTCTGTTTGAGAATCTAGCCACAAGTTGAGTTCAGAGCTGGAATTGTTCCAAGTCACAGTCAAATTTAGAAACAAAAACATAGTAACTACACAAATCACATATTTTAAGCAATAGTTAGGCATGCAGTACACTTAAGAATTGGAACTGGAAGACAGGTTTTATTCAATTACTTGAGGCTTACTTATTGCTTGTCTTCCCACAGCATGAAAGGATTTTATGCAAACAGAGGAAAACACCTTTTTTATACTCCGACTGCTATATACACACAAATCCCTCTGCCATGAAAGGTAATGTATGCTTTTAAATACAGAAACAAGGGTCATCTTGATATAAGAAAGTACTGTTGTTTACAGTGAGAGCCACTGTTCACTGAAACAGTCTCCCCAGGGATGTGGCAGAGTCCCCATCACTGGAGGTTTTCAAGATGAGATTGGACAGGGTGCTAAAATAACCTCATCCAGACTCCCTTTCCCATGAAAGGTTGGATCAGATGATTTTTCGAGCTCCCTTACAGCCTGGGCTGTGCTATGATTCTAATTACTCCTATTAATACATTTTCTAATTTCAGAAACTCCCAGTTTCCGAAGTACAGACTAAGGGTACAGATGCATGGATGGAGAAATGGAGCTTGTGGTAAGGCGTAAGTCTGAAGCAAACACCGATGTGGCAGTTACATACAAAGAAACAGGGTGTCATTTTCAGTCAAGAGAAAGAACCAGAAGGCAGTTTTAAAAAAGTACACAAAAATATATACTGTTTATCTAAGTATAAACTGGAAGCAGGATTAAACTGAATTACCTCTGAATTACCTCTTAAATAAACCTAGTTTGTGTAACTACAGATGCCATCCTACTCAAACACCTGTGGTCCAAGGCAGCATTACTGTTCTCTTGTCAAAAATAAGTAAAAAGAAATCATGTCCAACACAAAGAGCCCTTGTACTAAAAAAATGCTCCCTTTAAACTTGTGTTTGTATTTCATCTGTACTTCAACTGCAGACAGAATGTCAGAAGAATTGGGTCTGTGAATAATTACAGACTTCTTTGCCTTTTTATTCAATGCTCCAAAAATTGAAATTGCAACCGTTGTTTTAAAAATTACTTGAAATTTTGGTTCCAAAACAAATTAACATTGAAATATTGTGCCCTGGGAAGAAATATAAATTGCCAAATATAGCCATCTCAAGGCTGATGCAACGTAGCTTCATAATCTCAGTGACTTACCTTGTCCCTCATTGATGAGGCCCATGTTTACATGTGCTTGTGCCTTTCTCTTCCCACCATCAATTTTTACTAATTGAGCAGTGTTAAAGCATTGCTCATAAAAGTAATCACTTAACCATTTGTCCTCGGGGTCTTTGAAAGAGCAGGCCAAGCTAAGCTGGTTGTCGTATACCTCCTCATAGAGCCCTTTAAAAACAAAAATTACAATCAAAATGTTAGAATATCATCAGCCTTCAGAAACCTTGCATGCTATAGAAACAATCATATAATGAAAATTTATATTTCCACCATGCAAACACCATCAAGTTCTCCTACAAGTCCATTCAAAGAAATATAAGAGGAAAATTATAATAATAATGACCAGCCTTCGCGAACGAAGATCCGGGGAAGGTCTTTACACCTTCCAGCCTGCGCATTGGATTTTTTTAGGTGAGACACAGTGTGTGCGGAACTGAGCCCACCCTTTAATCCTGAGGTTCATCTGCCGGGGCCAAGCAAGCTTGGACAGTGGCAGCGAGGTCCTCAGGATGTAGATGGATTGCCTTACAGGGCTAACGAGCTCCATCTGCCCGGGGAGGGGCCCCGACCGGGAATCGAACCCGGGCCTCGACGGAGAAAGCGCCGCGTCCTTAACCACTAGACCACCAGGGGCTCCAGAGGAAAATTATAACCTTACAATTAAAACCATATTTTTGTTCTCATTTCTGTGTGCAAACCCAAAATTCAGTTTAATACAACACACAAAGCCCTGGATAAGACATTGGCTAGTTAGAAGTCAGAGTGAGCTTAAAAAAGCCCACACTCTGCTAACATTAATTCTTAGAATTTTAAATGTTCAAAGTAAGAGCAACAAGAAAGCCTTTAAGTTTTCATGTATGCTCCCATGTTTAGTACCTTACCACAATTAGAAATTAGGGACAAATTGAAATTGCACACCTTGCCCTGAAAAAAATGACACAGTTCACCAAGGTATTGCTCTCAGAACAAATGTGGAAAGGAGGGGAGACTGAAAGTCACGGATCTTCTCTATGATTTAAAGTTTAGATCCTACTCTTTATCATCTCAGACAACTAGATGAACACACATTATCCCAAAAATTTACAAAAACACTGCCAGTCTGAAGTCTAAGTAGCATTACAAAATCATCCACAAATATATTATTCACAGTTTAAAATTACAGGATGATAGCTTCAACAGAATTAGAAATATTTTTCTCAGAAAAGCACCTTCAAAAAAATAGAAATCCACAAGATTTGAATTATTCCAAAACTTTATTAATTTGTGCTAGCGATCCAAAACTTTCCTGACAAATCATATCATACTGTTTCTCCCTAAGGGGAATTTGAAATATCTATTCCTTACATGATGCTGAAAAATCTATTAGATAATAAAGTACAGCATGAACTTATATGTGTCACGGCAAAATTTATCACTGACTAAACTAAATTAATTTTCTTTGCAAACTCTGCTCATGTCACATGTGCAATGGAATAATTAGCTAGAATTCCACTGCAGTTTTGGTAGGCTACTTAGTGTGTTTGTGGCTATTAAATTAATTTAAGCCAAACAGCCAGTTCTTACAAAAATTTCTATTTAGTTGGATAAAGAAGGAGCTAAGACCCACAGGTTTTGCAGCAGGTAAGAGACTGTTTGTTTAAACTGGATGTGTGAACAGAACTCCTTTGCTTTTGGGAATTCTCCAATTTGTAAGTTTTGCTCAACAAAGAGAGAAAAGGGGGCAAGAAAAACCAATGTTTTGTTTGTTGCCTTTTTTTTTTAAATTTATTATTTTGCTTTCCTATTTATTTTCTCAGAGATATCCCCTCTGTGATGTGGTAACCTCATATTTCCTTTTATAGTTCCCATTAAAATATACAAAATTTTGATTTTTGAACCAGTTTGTGTTATATATATTTCCATTTCTAGTATTTTAAATAACATCCCTTTCAAGAAATGAGTGTTTCACAATCTCTTCACAATCACTAAAGTAGAAATAGCCCAGAAATTACATTTAGGTTATCATCTCATCATTTATATCTAAGGTTTTACATCGAAACATGCCAAAACATCAGCTTAAGTTTAGAAATTTAGCTTTGAGAGGAATTAATTACCAATATATAGACCTCATGTATTCCTAATCAGAACGTTCCACACAGCAGTGAGTTTTCATGCCTTTTTTCCCCGTCCTCAAGACTAAAAAGTACCTCCTGGGTACCTCTTCTTCAGAACATCCAGGAGTGTACATCATATAAAAATTAAACACATAAACACTAGAAATCAAGATGATTCCTGTACAATAGCCTCATAAAAATCTTTGCAAATGATACTGGAATGGAAGTAACAAAACTGGGTTGGGCTTAATATACAGATATTTTTCTGTGTGCATGTGCACAGATATATATGCCTATATTTATATATGTTTATAATAGATATAATAAAGATAATGATGCTGTATACATGTATATATCACATCTATCAACATTATTCATACTTAATCCAACACACAGCACTGCAGCAGCTACTCAGAAGAAAATTAACTCTATCATAGCCAAAATCAGGACAACATACACAGATAAAAAAGTTAAGGCATAGTTCAGATTCATGCAGACTAACCAATTTAGATACAGATACAAGTGACCTGGGATCCATTTACTCTCAAGGAAGAAAACCATAGATACTTCTTGGCTGAAACTCATTCATCTCATCCTGACTTAAACAACTATTGCAGCACAAGGGAGTTCATTCAGAGATTATCTCATAAGTAAAGACAGAGGTTCCCACGACAATTACAAGCACACAAGCAAATAACCACATGAAGAGAGAAATACAAAAACCTAATTATAACCACTAACATAAAGATAACAACATATATTACATATAGATAACAGCTAAGTGAAAATGAACTTGGAAGATACCAGACAATACATACAAATGGTTGCAATAACACAGAAAGATAAGAGATAACCAGATTGTCATTGGGGTAAAACACTAGATACAGATTTGCTCCTTTGAAATCTCGGCGACAAAGAATCAAGGCACTAACACAACATAAAATTACGCAAATAACTTCAGGTAGTGCCCTACAAATCCCAGGAGATGGAAGTGACCTGAGGCAGACTATAGCTACTGCCACAGCTTTGATTGAATGAACTTTAATGTGACCCTCCGATGACTATCCTGCCAATGAATAACAATGAGAAGTGCACAAAGACAACCAGTTCTCTCTCATTCTTTTGGACAGTGGCTGACCAGATAAAATAAAGCCCCAAACTCAGACTTTTGAAACTCATATTGCCTTCTGAATTCAAAGTCTGATTTACCAAAGTCTGATTTACCAATCAAGAAATTAACTGAGTTTATTCTGACAGGGGCAAACAGAGCACATCAGACTTGGTAAAAGTGAACTTTTAGCTCCTCAGGAGAAGAACACTGGAATTTGTAAATACAGTCACCTATAAAATCTCCAGGAAGTAGTTTAGACTTTAAAGCTTTGAACACTCTGACTTTGTAAAGTTCTCTACAACTGATAATAGAATACATGTAGACAAGTCATATTTATGTATCTGTTGATAAAAAAAATAAAATTATCTGCACCATTTATCAGAGAGGGAATGACAGCACTGGCAAGTGATACTGAATGAACAGAAAGAAAAGTTTGTATCACAGAATGAACACAGAGAAAAGTTTCAATCACACAAGCAACTGTAAAACAGTTCCTGCAAGATAAATTCCTATTTTAAAATAGGAAACAACTAAGAAAGCCCACAGAAGAAGGTCCAATGGCTGGATCCCATTCATTCTTCAAAAAATTACATTAATGTCATAAAACATCGGCAGCTAAATCCAGGTCTTCCAGAACAGTTAAGCCACAGGATTGTGAGAAAGCTGTGAAGAAGATCTACCCAAAAATGGCAGCCACACAGAGCAAATGAAACTCAATGGAGCAGATGGTGAAGCCTGTTTGTTAACAGTTTTAGACTGATCTGAAGATCTGAAAACACATCTTTCGGGCAAATATTTAACAGAGCATTTATTCAGTGCAAAGTTACAAAATTGAAGGAAGTAACATTTCACAAAAATTAAGCAGAAAACAAATTAGAAGTCATGCAATTATGCAGTATTTGTTTTATAACATTTTAATATTTGTATGGTTTTGTAACAGAATATAAATTAGAGAAAATGAACTCTCATTTTGTTTGATAAGAACATTTCAAAGCATTTTTTATTTCCATTGAAACCCCATATATTAAACACATATGATATTTCTTGCTCTGTATAGGGATCTCTTCAGGTGCACCTCAACTGCCAAGTAGCATCTCCCCTTATTGTGCAAGCCATAGACCCTGATTAGCCCACTGAACAACATCTTTGTTTGTTCTTGGGCTTTTCTCAGGAACTGTTCCCTTGGCAAGCAGGGGTGTGTATGGAACAGAGGATCACTCAAATCCGTGTTTGCATGTTTGTTATGTTCAGTCAGACAGCTACTAAGTATTGCAATGCACAGGGACACTGAGGTGCAGTTTGAGTATGATAACCCCAGGAGAGTTAAAATGAGGGGAAAAAACCCTACAGAAGGCCTGCAAGTCATACTACGTGGTTTAAGTACAACTGCTGCCACATCTGCATGATCTCCTTTGTGACAGGATGTAGCAGAAAAAAGGAAAAGAAGCACAATAAAGGTCTTTAGAGAACTGATGAAAACATCACAGAGAGATCCTGGCTTGGTGTTTTCCTTGAAGAATAAAAGAAAGAGACAGCTGTCCCATTTTCCATTAATAAGAATTTCCACTCCTTTTTAAAATTTGAGTATTGAAAAGAAATTTTTCAACATCCATTTCTGGCCCAATATTTTCCACTCAAAACCCACCAGTTGGTTATTTGTTCCTGACAATGGCCAGATGAAAACTTTTCAACAGCTGTTGACACTCATCCTCCAGTTTGGTTTGTTGAAGTGAGTATGACTTGATTATAACTGACCATTCACTCTTGAAGACACATAAAGGAGTGCCCTAAGGCCCATTAAGTCACTAGGAATAATTTTTGATGTTAGAATGAGACACTATTAATGCTGGAAGTTTCATTTTTCTTTTGTTGCTTTCTATTGTTAGCATGATAACACTATCCAGTTTCAGGTAGAGCCTCTTTCCCAGAGCACACTGATCCCTCTAATTTATGTACTGCTGGGTACACAAAGGGAAAATATTTAATGAATGTACAATCTGCACAAAGATGCTAAGGAAATGGTCAGGACAAAATTTTACTAGTAAGAACAAAGCTATCTAGTGATAATGATATAAGGCAATTAACTGGTAATCTGGGAAGCTAAATGGAGACTCCAAGCCACTGGCAATGAAAACACACTATAGACATTCTCCAAGAAATGCTGCTTCCATTGAAGTCAATGGTTAATTCCACAACTGGCTGTACTTTGAGACAGCTTGGCTTCTTTCCTGGAGAGAATCACTTCAACTTTTTGTAAGATAATTACAAAAATAATAAAATCTACTTGTCTCCAGCAACTGCTGCATTTTCTCCTGTGATAAAATATTAAGTGGGGAACAACAAACCTTCTCAGAAAATAAAACACTGTTCCTTTCCCCATTTCCCCAAAACCAAACAAAACTATGCCTCATCCAAGCAAATATTAAAAGAGGGTTTGGTATGTTTATACTCTCTCTTTTAATGCATGACCTCTCTCAATTTTTTCTCTCTTTTTTTTTTTTTTTCAAAATAGCATGGGTAATGTGGTTATTGCAATGTTTCCAGTCCAGCCTAAGGCATAAGTCTGAAATCTTACAGAAAAGCTTTCTACTGTAAAATGCTAAACTGTTTTCAACCTTAAGTACCTTGGACAAAGAAAGATTTTCCAGCGCAAACACATCAAATACTCACGCTTTCTTCATATACTTTATGAAAAGATATCTTTCATAACAGAAACAAATGATAACTCATACTGTCAAAAGTTTGCTCTACACTAAAGTAAGGAAAAAAAGAGCCAAATTAGCACTTTTTTCTAATTCTCTGTGTCTGATACTCCCTAGAACAAGGGTCAGCAGCCTGCAGCACATGCAGAGATCGAGCATTTGGTGTACAGCATATCATAAAGGTTGAATGGGGTCAGGAACCAGGAGCAGACGGAATCTCAGAAAGGCAACAGCTTCAAGGTCGTAAGTTCTACTCTTCACCAGCTGCCCCAGTAAGGAGCAGCATCTTGCTTTTTTGAAGGCATGTTCACACCTAAGCACAGGTTGCATCCTTTGGCTTTGGCACATTGATCTGCCAAGCAGTGTTGACTGCTCAGTACATCGCAGCCAGTGAACTGTGGCATTTTCCCTGGTTTTACTCTCCTGCTCTGGCAAAGCAGAGGCAACATCTGACAAATCTCTTCCTTCAGTTGTTCTTGAGCTGTAACCTGCCATGCATTCTCTTCAACTTCTACAGCTGAACTGATTCCTCTACCAAGTCCTGATCACATCAGCACTTCAAGGCCTCTGCTAGTTCAAGGTAAGGACTTGAACATGCATTTAATATGTAATTCAGATGTAATTTGAAGAGCAACACTTTCCAAGTAGTTCTGTAATAATAGTGGGACAGATGACCTTTAGCTTGACAAAATCCTCCACCAAGAGGCTGGCCTCAGCCTAAAACACGAAAATGATACTTTACAGTAATACCTGCATACTATCAGTCATTTCCCTCATAGAATCAGTGCCATCTAACTAATTAACTAAATAAAAGGAGCTACGCAATACCTCAAAGAGACTAAGACTATTCAAACAATGGCCTAGCTTAATAAGCACACAGACCCAATGCATTTTAAAACAGTAAAATGGACTGCAGAAGCAAAGGAATGATTTAAAGAATCAGTTACAGTCATATGGTAAAATCTGTGCAAGCAGCAGCTCAAAGGTTTTAATTTCACTTCTAAATATTTTTATCTGAGAAACAGCTACATTATCATTATAATGAACTGTTGTCTCAGGCACATAATACACTGGGAGCTGTGGCTCTCCAAAGGGATAGCAACAACAACCTGTCAGCACTGGGTTACACATTTCATGGACAGCTGTACCTTTAAGTGAAATTAGTCTGAACAGTGCAATCAGGGAGGCTATTCCATGGCCTCAAAATATAAAATTTGCCTTTTGAAAGAACCCCCGATACTTTCATAAATGTGCCAAGAAATCACTGTATACATCAAATGCTGAGCTATGCAGGTACATTATTCTGGCATTTATCCTGCATTCTTCTGTAAAAAGCCCTACAACTATACATATTTAAACAGCTAAATGACCTCTTTTTTTTCTTCAAGGTACTGAAACCAGAACTAGCAAAAAGAGAGGTTAGTTCAGGATAATGAAGGAACATCAAGGAGTAATTAAAAACAAGTCAATTTTCAGGTCAGAAACATTTATATTATTTGTACAAAAAAGATCAAATAGGAATACAGTCAAGTATCGCCATTATTTCTGCCAGTCTTTTTAGGATAATGCTGTACCTGGGGCCAAATAACTCTGTCAGCTCTTTTTCTGAGAAGCTGCAGGTATTAACACTAGCTCTGTATTTTTAAATACTTGGGAGATATTCAAATACAACAACAAGATTAAGTTGGACAGAAGGTAGGTATTTTCTTTGCACACAGTAAAATATTGGTAATAATCAACCAAAAAAAGACAAGTCCTGTATGATTTGAAGTTTAATCAAAATGTTACATTGAAAATGAAAACAGAGGGAACATTCAGTGGTGTATATAAAGGTAATAAGTCTGCACAATGTAATGCTGGTAAACAAAATGCCACTGTTTTTAAACCCAGCAGTAAAGAAAGCAATTGCTCTTTGATATTGGTCTCCACTTTGTGGTGGATGGCGCTGAATCTGTTCAAGCAAATAATTTATGTCCAACATTGTAGTGCCTATAACTGTGAACTATCAAAACCATTAAAACATTAACATTTTCCAATAATAGTAAATGAACACCCAGATTACTCTGTGCGCTACTGTAAGTACCACAAAACTCTAAACCTAGCAGTTCTAGGTTATTCACAATTAAGATAGCAACATTCTATCATCCAGAAATATCAGGTGAGAAAAATCAAATGAAAACTAGGAAAATTATTTACTGAGAGAGTAAGTGAAGTTTTGTTTTCCCCTTACCACTTCTGGTTCAAAACCAATCATTTCACTACATTTCAATTAATGAATAAACTTAAAAGTAATGATTTTTTAATTTTCATTATTCATATCTGCTATCTCTTTTTCAGCATGACTGTTAGCTCAGGACATTTTACCTGAAACAGGTAAACTTTCAGCTTGCCTAATATTAGTAACATCAACCACACTATGAAACTCTCCCAATGCTCTAAGCGTTACTTTCATCCTTGTAAGCTTGAACTGTGGCAGCTGAAAAGCAAATTCAGGTCAGCTGCTGTAGTGGCTGCTACATCATGGCAGGTTCCAGCTGAGGTGAATTGCTGAATGCCTCTTAAATGGTGTCAACTGGAGTTGTCAGGAGATCATAAGCCAGAGCCCCAAGCAATCTGATTAGAATCTGAGAGTAACTGGATTAGTGGAACTACTGAATTAGTGTTTGATGAGCTGCACAATTCACATGTATCTTCACAGCACTACAAGCTCTCAGACCTGCAACATGAATTACCATCCAACCCTTCCCCTGCCGGGCGACTCACACCTCATTTCCTATGAACATGGGATTTGTGCAAAGGTTTGCACTGAAACCGGTGGAAAAAAAATCAAAACTACCTTGATCTAGCAATTCAGTAAAGACATTTGCCAACTCTATTGGTAAGTTGTCATGATTTTCTTTTCTTTCATTTTAGCCAACTTTAAAAGGGAAAATTGGGAGAGGCAAGGTGCAATCAGACACCTCGTGGTACCTTGTCTCTGTGAGAAGTGAAAAAGTTCAAGAGCCCGGCAAGCTTCAAATGCTGGGTTCAGTGAAAGAAAGGCTCCCTGCTTTTCACAGGGGCAGGAACTCCCAGCCAGCAGCACCTTGACTCTCTGGGAGTACATTTGCCAACTCTGTTCCCACACATCAGTTTGTGAAAAATACCATGCACTGAAGGAAGGCAAAATGTTCTCCTCAAGCAGCTGCACGGAGCAGGCCCATCAAGATAAGCCTTGACCACTACTTTTTGACCATCAAAGTGTTGGCAGAATGCTTCTGTCAGGGCAGTCCAAACACAAAACTCCTCTCTTATGCTCTGCAAGCTATGGAGGTACCTATTCAGGTTTTAGTCATAGTCCAGAAAAATCTGAAGATTCCTTCCAGTCATGGCTGGATAGACTTCCTGTCTAGAATTATAGTGAATTAAATAAAGAAACACAACTTCTGACTTTCATGGCACATAAGAAATAAACATTTTAATTTTTTTTTTATTTTTTTAAGGGCTGAAAGGGTTTCTTCTGCTGTTCCTTTCTAAAATAAAGATGTCTGTTTCTACATTTCAGTCAAAAAACTTAGAGTCCAAATTCAGTTAACTACAGTGAAATCAACTCAGGCAGAATCAGGATTGCAGTTAGAGCGTTATCTGCCTCCCTCCCTACAACTATTCCAAAACAGAAAGATGGAGTAAGTTATGTTACTATTTATAGTAAAAGGAAATGATAAATATGAGTGCTTAGTAAATAGTAGGCAATAGAGAAAATACAGTAATTTGGAGTTATGTCCTCACTAATATCTAGTAATTCACAGGTGGCATGTTACATCTGTGTGCTGTATTTTATTTGACATGTTCACAATCCTTTTTAAGTCAGTCACAAATCCAAACACAGTTAGCAGACAGCGTATTTAATAAAATCAGATTTATAAAACTATTACTGTGTGAAACAGCATTTCACCTATTAAATTTTTCTAATACAAAACCAGCTACTCAAATCAGTAGAGAAAACCCCCAATAAATAATGACACTATTAGAAAATAATTGAGATGTTATCAAAGCTATAAATACATCAAACATTTCTGATGATATCATAATGCACTCTACATGTTTTTCCCCTCTTCCTTTCCTTCACAAAACCTCTCCTGATATCTGCAGCTCCTAATCATCTATTCTATAAATACAGCTTAGTTGACTAAGGCTGAAATGTGCTAAGATGCAGTAACGTTTCAAATTCATACATGAAACAATTTGGCAGCTTCCCCCAGGCATTCGCGGCTGCGGCTCCCGCTGCTCCGCTACCCACAATCCCCCCATTTACCTGCTCGCTGGGCTGTCTCAGCCCTGGTCAGGAAGTGGTAAAGCTGATCCAGCTTATCAGGCTGCTCCTCCAGGGACTTCTCATGCCATATGGCTGACCCAGGCCCTGCAGCCTCCCTCAAGGCATTCCACTTCTGTATCAGAGTGAAGAGCTCGGAGAAGGACTTGTGATAACCCCGTCGCAGCATGTCTATGCAGATGTTCTTCGTGTATGAATTCCTGTTACTGGGAATAAGAAAGACAGATTTTAAGCCTTTAAACCTGTATTCTGTTCTCCACCTCACCAAATAAGTACAGATAACTAAACCAGCTTTCAAGAAGAGATCTCTGCAGTTCAGCAGCAGGGAACGGGTATTTTCTTCCCCCGCTCAAAAAGTGATCTGTTATAATATGATTACAAATGCCATACCCCAGGGAAGTAAACATGGCAATAATGAATAAATACCTGTGTATATATATATATATATTGAAAACATGTTAAAAAAAATACACTGGTATACTTTAGCTGGTATTTGGCAAAAAAGGCTGTCTGATGGGAAAAAAAACCCCCACGTTTACATTAGTTCATGAAAACACAATGAACTCTTAGTTTGCTTTAAGACAGTGCACAGGGAAAAATGAGGCACATTCCACACGTCAAAACAACGTATATGTTAAATAGTTTTGCTGTAGGACATGATGGCTTGGTTTAAAACGTCAAACAAATGCTATGCCAGAAACACAATCATTAGATATTATTTTGCTTCTGTTTAGCATATAACTTCAGCTGGGACTGGTTTACTGATGCAAAAGTTTGATAATTTCTCCCTAATTTTACAATCAAATGATGCTATGAATGAATTTATATCAAAGTTTATCTCATTCATAAACTCTGACAAGACGTGCATATTAAAAAGTTGTGTCATCAAATATTCTCAAGAGCTAATATATCTTTTGAGGTATTGTTTATGGAAATAATCAAAATATTTCTTTTACAGTTCATGAAACATTCATTGTGTTCTATTCTAGAGAAAACTATGAGTCCAATGGGACTGCCTGCAACACTAAGGTACCAGATGTAAAGGTTTGCACGGATAGGTACCTACTGTGGGAAAACAAACCTTTGTCCCAGTAAAATGACAAGGATACAGATGTGTACTTCTATTCTGTATATTCCATTAAGTTTCTAAACTATTCTCAAGACTGTCCTTTAAGATTAAAATCTATTTAAATTCAAATTCTTAGCAGTTTTAAAATAAATACGGAATTCTGAAAACTGAGACTTAAAATATATGTAATAAATTCAGATGATTTCATACTAAACAATATCCTAATGAGACTAATACTTCAAGCCTAAAAACAGCCTCTGTAGTTCTTCAGCAATGCTGATAGGATGAAAGTGATGTGAAAAACTTCTTAGCTAGATGGCATTGAAATAAACAGCAATGTAAGATGCAAGAAAAAAATGATCTGCATTATTTTGTATTTAACACAATTAAAATAAAATCTCTTACTACACAGATTCACACTAATCCTCCACAGTGTATTTTTTACATTTCAGTTGCAGAGCTAAACATAAAAATATTAAATAATCCTGATACGATATAGATTCGATAGTACTGAATTTATGTTTAATATATAAAGAGATGGTTTTTGAGACTGAAAAGCACACATAGCTCAAACAGTCAAGGGAAAAGATAAAACTGTTCTGCACCAGAAAACATTTGCAACATTTACCTTAGAAAAGTAAATGGGAAATATCTTTAAACATTTAAATTTTATTTTGCAGAATATGTTATATTTGACATACAGCAAATGCAGCGTATAGATCTTAAAAATACTGTGAAGATATTATGCTAATAGCATGCAATGTATTCTCTACTCTGTATAGAATACTTTCTTCTTTTTTATTCTCCTGTTTTAAAATCCTATCTAACTAACAAAAGATTGAAGAATATAAGTAAAAACTCCTACCAACTTCCAAAGGCCTAGGACTGGATCCTACATTAATATAACTGATAGCAGTGGAATACCAATCTGCATAGCAGGCACACATACCTGCATATTTATTTATACAGTGGGATCTATATATGTTTGTATGTGTACATGCATTAGATCTTTAGATGTATTGGAAGTAAACAAAGAAGTGCTGCTAAAAAATCTTAACAGTGACTAACCAAAATATCATTCAGTTAATTTTTATCACTCACTGCATACTCACTGAGCAGAGCATTGAGATTCATATAAATAGAAAAAACTGTGCCCGTGTAACATGTTCTTTTCTGTAGACTGTTCACTTGAATTCAAAGCACATTTTCCCCACTAGAAAGCATTATTAGCAAACCAATAAAGGGAAACAAAGCATCTAGTAAAACACATCAGTTTTAAAAATCAGTGTCAATAGTCTCTTAATAAATCCCATCCCAATTAAGGAAGACATTGAAATAATGCTGAAATAATCATACAGTACAGAGCACATTTTTTTCTGAGGTAAAAAGAACTGATTTTAGCACACAAGCAGTGAAGCTATCTACTGTATAACCCTTCAAATTCAGTGGCATAAACATAAAAGTAATCTCTCAGTTACAAACAGAAAATATTACTACAATTGTTTCCTTAAGTTTCTGTAATATATAAGGCACAAGTGACTGATCACACACAAACAATAAAATAGGGCAAGAGATTAATGATATCACTGGGATGAATGGTATTTGTGTCATATAAGAGAGCTTGATGTGGCAATGAATTCTGAAATTGTTACAAAGTGCTTCCAGATGAAAATTCCAATGTCCTTTTTTTTTCCCCTAAAAAACAGTTCTTTTGAACAGAGGTATGGTGTAGGTGACAGCAGTAAACTTCTCGTGATACCTTGTGATAAACTATAAATCCTCAAAACCCTTTCCATCCTGCTTTCTGTGATGTCATAAAGAGTGTGAAATACGAGGTTAAACAGAGCACCTCATGTTTTGGATAACCAAAAGATTACTTGATTGGCGATATCAATATCAAATAACTGATTTCTAAGGTCCCTTCCAACTCAGGATATTCTATGATCTATGATTTATTTTATAAAATCCAACGGTTAATGGTATGTTCCTACTACATTAATGAGCTAGTTTACACCAAACATTTTGAACATTACAACCTAATAAATTATGATTTACTAGTGAACAAGCGAGTTTGTTTTTCTGCATTGCGTCCGCGCCGACTTCAGGTTTCGTTTGGACAATTATGTTACTTCCAGGAGCGAAATGGGAAAAGACTGCTCTTTCCTCTGGTTGGAGCGGAGCCGTTCAAGGGGTTTAATGGTCTCTGGGGGCATCTACTGGAAATGTGGGAAACTGCAGGCAGGACACGCGGATCCCGGCGCTGGCAGCGCGGCAGAACAAAGGGGCCCCCCCCGGCCGTGCCCCCGCACAGGGCACCGCGACACGGACACGCTCGTCTGCCCGCCCAGCCGCCTGCCAGCGAGCAAAGGAGCCGAACTAGAACGAGCAGAGGGCTTAGAGATGTTAACCGTGTTTAATGTTAAAACTGAACCGTGACGTGAATGTAAACGCGAAGTCCTCTTCCCCCTTCGGATGAACGTGTGTGTGCGCGCCAGCAGAAAGAGATTTCAGATTTTTTTAAAAGCAAACTAATTCTTAACGAACTCGGGAACATATCTCTATATTTATGGTTGAAACAAAGATACCGATTAATCTGGGTTTAATTCAAACCAGAGTTGTTTGTTTGGGTTTGTTTGGTTTTTGGTTTTTGGTTTTGTGTGTGGGTGTTTTGTTTGTTTTGTTGGGGTTTTTTTTTGTGAATCCATGAAATTCAACAGATGAGAACCACAACGCTTATCATAGACTCAGCCAAGGCTGAGAATCCTCTGCCTGGACAGTCATCTCTGTCACTGCTAAATCCCTGTGATGTTGCTACATGTTTATTTACACAGGCTGGAGAACACAATGAATTGAGGTCCAAGTGGATCTGGTGAGATGCCATGCACTTGTCCTACATCAGCAGTTTCTGTGATACAATATTCTGTCATCTAGTGCTGAAAAATTCGATGAGCTTCTCTCTCTGTGTCAGGGTGGGTTGTGTGTCACAAGAATTTTTAGCACCAACTCAACAACCACCACAAGTTAAAAGCTGCCATTTTAGTGGCACCATGTTATAGGTGATGGTTCTGTGTTGTGTAATATCACACGGGTGGAAGGAGCTACTTATTGAATGCGGACCTGGGAGCTGGAAAGGGCCCTGCTGCTGTTAACAGTGTGCTTTAAGAGTACCTGTATATTGCTACAGGCATTTTAATTTTTTTCTTAAACTACAGAGCTACTTATGAAATTTTCTTACATGGATTTCTTTTTATTATTATAATTGCTATTTTGAAGTGATCTAGAGTCATGCTGAGGAATCACAGCAACCTGATTCTAATTTGCCTTTACCAGGGCAAAATAAATAGTAACCCTCAGCGAGGCTCATGAAATTACCCCACTCCAGTCCCAAGGACCTTCCTATGTTAAGGTATTATACTTTTATGAGACTCTTATGCAATGCTGGGAGATCAAGACAGCACCATACAACATTCTCTTTACCTTAAAATCCTGCACAATAAGGCTATTTGAATTCTACCCTTTACATTGAAAGAGGGAAAAGGGAAAAAAAAAAGAAATTAAGAGCCAAGAGGCAGGTCCTGGTGCTAGAAATAATCAAAATAGTCAGTATAGCATAACAGAATCATTTATCATGAGCTTAATTCTCCATGCCTCCTGTCTGGTGCAGCCAATTACAGGCATGCAAAATAAGTCCAAAAATCTACTGTTTTTAGACGACAGATTTTTGTATATATATATATATATATATTTAATATCAGGTTTCATATATTAAGATTTTGTAGGTTTTAATCAGTACTTCTGGTTAATTCTAGCTGCTGATTACAATACAAATGTACTGGAGCAATCCCATTTTGTAAAGCACAAAATGGCATGGATTAAACAACGGTAGTATATAAAATATTAAAGTGTACTTTCAGTGTAAAATAATTACTCTACCAATTATTATAATATTTAAAAACTGTATTCAACTGGGATTTCCTTCTGCAGTTGGCAAGTCAATGACTGATATAAATGCCTTAGATAAGCATCACAAAATTATGAAAAAATAATCAAGAAATTTTTTCTTAAGTTCATTTAAACAAATTTATTTTACTTCACTCACATTTCCTGTCTATAAATCTACAAATAAATTAAAATTACATAAAGTATGTGAACACTGCTACTTTTTGCTTAACGTATGTGCAAACAAACAAAGCATAAACAGGGGGACACCAGAATTTCCTCACTAAAATTTGAAAAATACATGCATTAAGTAAAAAGAAATATACTATACAAAACACAAAAAAAAGCAAAACATGCTGTAAGAGTTTATGACTTCAGGCTGCTTTGCCTAAGAACTGAAAAAGGAATTATTATTTAATTATAGCAGGACAGCCAAAAAAACAAGAACACTTTTACAACACTGTTAGTGACCCACATCTAAAATATAGTTAAAATTTCTGCAGGGAACTGTTGAACACAGAAAGCACTTGAGCAAATACTTGGCAAATGTGGGAGCTGAAGATCTGCCTACTGCTTTCAGTGCCCCAGGTCAGAGTGGTGTGAACCATGTCCTCACACTGCTGAGGGCTACACTGCCACAACCGTGGGCTGCAATCCACCAGAAGTAGGTCCACAGCTCACTGAAAAATGTATCTGAGTCATGTGAGTGCCTCAGTTCTGTGGGAAAATTTATCTACATAAGTACTTCGGGAAGACAAGCCCTCAGATGGTCAAGGTACTCAGCACATTTTCACCACGTACTGCTACAGACACAAGGCTGTTGAACTGCATCAGGGCACAGGCTCTTTAATCCCGGTTTAAAGACCATCCATTTAAATACTTTCCTTTTAATGAAATATTTACTGGATGGTAATATGTTAAATTGTAGACTATAGTAATGTCATTAAAAAAAGATATGACAGTACAGTAAATGCCATTAAGTAGTAATAGACTGTTAGCTTACACTTTAGAATATTTTACTGCTAAGGCTGTGAATGAAATCATACTGGGTTGGGGTGCATGCTTTTGTATTCCAAATTATCAAAGTATATAAAGCATAAAATCCACCAACCCCCCAAATGTTATACAAAGAATTTTCTATTCTAATTATAAAATATTGCATGAATATTTGTACTCCTCATGAGAGGAGAAAAACATAACTTGAAATTGACTTCTACAACAACTCAAATTTTTTAAATAGGAAAAGCTTTATGGAGCTATGTATCCAGAACTGTTATTATAAAGATGAAAACAAAGCATATATAAAAAGAAGGTACTTTATACCATATATATATAGGTACAATAACTTTCAGCATAAGCAATGCAGTATTTTCCATCTACAGCCTCACAGTCACCAACTGTTGTCAAACCACGCTTTAACCTAAATCATGCAATCAAAGGGGGAGGCATAACCTGTCAGTAGGAGCCTGCAAAGAACACATATATTGAACTTGCTTCCTTTTGTTCAAAGCTACATAAAATGAAAAATTAATCAATTATAAACATCAAAGGACGACACAGAAAAAAAAGTGTTTTAAAATGGATGTAAGTACTGTAATAATTAAGAATCCTCGTTAACCCAGAAAATGGAAATACAAATTTAGCGATAAACTTTTGGAACATTCTGTCCCTAAACATAAATGCAAAGAAAATACTAAAAATAAAGATGAAAGTGCTGACCTTATAAAAATGTTCATCATACAAAAGCACACACACCTGCAATTATTTCAAGCATAATCAGAAAATACCCCCATTATCTTCAATAATATTTCTGCTTTTCTTTCTAAATTAATAACATTCCTTAAGAAAAAGTAATTCTCACCATATTTTTTGCCTATTATTTATCAAAATGAAGTATTTTCAACTTTTCTCTTTTATTTCAGAGATGACCTAGTGGGCTGAGAGCTAGAAACATCTCAGTTTGAAATCCTTTCTGTTTGACTTGCACAATATCAAAGAAGTTGTTAAATTTCTCTGCAAGTTTCTTTCACAGTGAATATCTGAAAACAGATAATCATCATTATTTACTTTCTGTATCTTCTCAAGCTGATGTTATGAATTATCACAAAACCCTATACAAGGCTATGCATTATTACAGTATTGCTATGAACAATTCCCACAGTGTTTTTGCTTTTGTTTAGGATATCTCTGATTCAAGTCCCCAGCTGAACTTACTCAGGAGTCTAAGGATAAACAGATCACATGGAGGTTAAGAGGAAAGGAAAAGCGAGGATTTTACACAATGCAGAAGGCAGAATAATTTTCACTGTGAAAATTATTAGGAAGTCTTGATTGTACTAGAGGCAGATTAGACCGTCTTTATTTTAGACTCTTTTTTGTGTGTGTGTGTGTTAGAGATGCTTCACCTTTATGGAGTATTTTAAAAATAGAAGTCAGTTGTGTATTGCTGGTACCTTATCTTCAGTACTAAATACTGTTGAACTATCGAGAAATGAAAGCACTAGAAAACCATAAGACCAAACTTAGTAAAAACAACAAGTTACATAAAAAAAGAAAAACTTCAGCTCACTGTGTTCTTCTTTATTAAAGTATGTCATGTATTTTATCTTTGCAAGAGTTTGATGAGTTTTTGCAAGTAAAATTCTGTTTCCTCTATACTTGCTAATAGTCATGAGAATCTGTAGCTTGCACCTTCCCATTAAAAATGTATTGTATTTTTTGAAATTATTCACCCCGCCTTTTATCCAGATCATGTCTTTGAAAGGAGGAAGTAGATAATAAATGGAATAATTCATGATTTCCCATTAAATATGAAACTTTCTTTTGCAGAGTTTAGAAAATGAAGTTCTACATAATGTACAGAAGTTGATTAGAACTTTTTTTAACCTTTTCAAGAAAAACCTTTCACATTACACAAATGCAGAGAAGTTTCTCTAGGAATGGCAAATTCTTTGCTTCCTATACAGTTCTGTTCTTTAGATCACTGCCTAATTACAGTAAATAATATGCTTATCAGGCCCAAAATTTACAGAGATCATTCATCTGACCAAAAAGGATGTATGCCTCTAAGTGCTAAAATCTCTTTTTGAAAGTTGTTTAATAAACATTGAATCCTGGTCATGGCAAGCAAGATTGTTAGGAATTATTCAGACAGGAAAAAATACATATTTAAATAATATTGTGAAAGAAATTTAAAATTTATCATCTAGCTCACTAAGTGACTTGTGCCATCTCCCTTTCCACAACCAGCAGGGAGTTTGGGATAGAGTGCCTTAATTTAAAATTTCTTTTACTATGAAAGGATACATTTCTTTTATTCTGATTTACCCTTTCCCATAGTTTTTAGTATCTAAAAGTGAAGAAATATCCCCCATAAAACGTAAATGAGTTGACACATCATTCCACCAGTTCTCAAAGAGAGTAATATGAACAGAGAGGGTCATAAGGTCCTATCCAAAGATTGACAGCAGGAAGAAGAGCAAAATCTTCCTAAGACCTGAACATGAAAGGGAAAGAAGTTTATTTCTTTCTCTGTTTGCTGCTACATCCTTCTTTAGCTGCCTTGAGCTCTCCTTTCTCCCCCTGTCTTCATAGTGTTATACACAGAAGAAATGGAAGCAGCTCAAATCAGTGCATCACTAGAAGCAAATACTGTGCAATCGAGGACTGAAATACAAAGGAAACGCAGAATCTGCACCTACATATTATCTGCCTGTGTCTGAAATTGCCTTTTGCAAGCTTTTTAGCAACAGCAGCCTCCCCTCTTACTTCCTTGTCTTAATTCCATACTGACAAGATATTTTTCCTAACTTTTTCTTGGCAGAGTCCCTTCCCCATCCCTCAAGAGCCTCACTTAATAACACAGAAATGGTCAGATCCACCTTACAACACAAAATTCCCAAGCCTAAATTAAGCATGTTCAAACTACAAAGCACCAGGTTGGGAAAAAAAAAAACATGGCAATATGGTGTCAATGAAAAAAGGTCCCAATCTATTTTTTGAACAAAAGAATTCATGGATCACGCAAAAAGTGACCTTACTGATTTATTTGATAGGGGTGACAGCTACTAAAAAGCATGGATTTATCCAATCCACAATCAGTTATTTGTGTTCTGCTTCCTTAAAGAACTGGCCCATCAATGCAAAAGACTAGAAAATTAACAAATAGAGAAGCAAATAAATCTTGAGTACTGAAACTCTCGTGATTTAAATACCTTATAAACAGAGTACAACGTCAGAAGAAGCCCAATCTAATAGTAAGGCTTAATAGTCCATCATGGCCTCAGGAAGTAGAGGACACAACTCTAAGACTTCTACTCCACCCTTTTTAAAGCTTTCAAAATTCCATAGTTCTCCAGTGTGGGATTCAGTGGCAAATCTACACGTCTACATCTGAGCTGGTCGCCTGAGCTCTCTCTCTAAGCAATGGGAAAAAATAGGTGCTTCAAAAGTTACATTTACCTTGTTCTAAAGTGGTTGTATGAATCCTAACATATGAAGCTCCACTAACGGCATTACTTCATCTTAATTATTTCCATTGATTATATGGGATGATTAACCTAGTCCTCTGGATCAGTTAACCTTAGGTGAAAATCCCTTTGCTCTGCTGCAGGGAAGGAGAAAAAGTTTATGAAAGCAAGGCATTGCTACTATATTCATCAGTCATCACTGCTAGAGCAAAAATTTCATGTTTATTTTGTACTGTACGATGTGGAAAGTAGTTTAATGATCGACATCCCCAGTATTAGCAGAGATGGCCGACCACTGCTCTGGGGGTCACAGCCCACTTGCCTTTTTCTGTTCCAGCTAATCTTGAAGTGGACCAACCACTGGAGAATTCTAAGCAGAACAACTCACTGCATTTCAAAAACATCTGACAGAATGCATATTTTCTCCTGCCTGAAAAAGGTCATATCAGAGCGTGTCTTTACTGACACAAATTTACCAAGGCAAGCTTTCCATAACACACCAATCCACAACTCAGGAGACAGAAAACACAAATACCAATTTTCTGCATATCTTTACAGTCTTTACCATCTCTGTGTAATAATTTAGATGTCATCTGACTACCAGAGTCTTAAGGACAGTAGAACTCGATCACCCAATTCAAATGTATTGAAAATACATCTAGTAACATCACTAATGTAATATTTTTTTGTTACTGCTGAGCAAAGCTGTTCCTCTCATTAAACAGATTTCAAAGTCTCTCTTTCTAGTCTTTAACTTTTTTTGCATGATATGGTCGTCTTTGGACAATTTTCATTTGTATGAAGAAAAGAGAATTGTTACTTGTTCTTTCTGACCCTGACAAAAAGATCAGGAAGTAGGAATGACAATATCAAATTCTAGTCCATTCTAGGCCCCAAACTTATTTGAAGATTCAACCCTGGAATCAATATCTTGATAAAAAATGCTTTACTTCACAGTTCACTGTGAACTTTTTGACTCTTAGTTCGGTCATAGGACTATTTTTAATTTTTACAATTTTACAATCCGATTTTGAGCCCTTGATGACTTGGTGAGTCAAGACTAAGAACAGAAGGTACCAGGGAAAGCACACTGAAGGCCACTGGAGTCAGCCAATCTCCTCAGAAGCTTACAGAAGCCTAGTTCTGTGGCAAGAAAGCATTCCCGTTCTGCATTAACAGGAAACTTTACTTTTTTTCCATTTCCACCTTCTTGCACCACAGTCACTTCTTGTTTCAAGTTAAGGTCTTTGAGAAGGAAGCAAAACAAAATCAATGAAAAAACAAAGTAATATCCTGTTTTAATATCATTAAAGTACTACCTTTTTTAAGCACTATTTTTTTCTCCCACTTCTATCATATCAACACGGGATAAAAAAATTATTACAAACAAAAAAACTCTGAAAAGCAGCTCCACATTTTTCCACAGGAAAGAAAAAGAGATTATATCATGAGCACACTTACTGAAATTCTTCTGTTTTGATGAAGTTTGCAAAAAATACTCTACAATACAAGAATAACTGCAACCTTTTTACCCCTTTAACTATGAAGAAGCTAGTTTATCTTAAATTTGAAGAATATTGTGAAGGGTATAATTTTAAGGAAGAGCTTTAAAGAATGTGGCTTGTTTCCATAAACGTGATACTAACCAGACATTCCTTAATTTAGAAGATAATAAATTTGTTTTCTGCCTAACATACACATAAAAAAAAAGGGTATATAATATTAAGCAGAAGTATGGCTCCAAAAACTTGTCTCAACAAAATAGTCACTGACATATTAAGTTAACAAAAGTACAGATATTTCGGTGGCAAAAAAAGGAAAATGCAATCCTTTTATAAAGAAGTGTAATAATCTACTTCTGGAATGGACACAATATTAAAAAAAACCAAACCTTACACAGCATATCATAAGCCATCTCTCGTAATTTAAAAAAAAAAAACAACACAAACATCAATTGTCTGCTGAGACATAAGCATTACACTGATTTCAGTAAGATCATTTACAGATATGGCATTCCCTTACTTTATAAATTGGTTTTAAATTACAGTTGATGTGTTTAGTTTCTTCTAAATAAATTAGCATAGTACTAATATAACTGTGAAGTTAGTTTGCTACCATTTTTTTGCTCTCACATGATTTTATGAGGTTTATGGAAGAGCATTAGTAAACTACATATAGAGACAGATAAATTTTGTAACTGCTGTCCTATTATCAAAAGCTAAAATTCCAAGAAGAATTAAATACACAGAACATGAACATAACCTTTTAAAAGAGGTACTTTAAAAATCTCCATAGAAATAAACCAGAATACATATTTTAATACATATTTAATTACATAGTTTAATCTTCTAAAAGGCTTTGATAACTTTGATAACTTTGAAAAACAGCATATTACAAAACTGTAAGGGATTTGTACCCCGCTTTGTGTAGGCATTGCAGAACAGACGATAAAATTCTCAATTCATTGTGGATGTCCTTGCTGGTTTCCCTTTCCATGACCTCCAGACTCAGGGTTTGGATATAAAAAGAAAAGTCTTACAGGACTTTTTGCATTTTTTTTTTGTTCATTTGGGTTTTTTAATGGCAGAAAAAGGCTGACCCGATCAAATCAGCACTGCAAAATGCACTTTGAAGCCCCAAGGCCTTCCTAAAATAGCAGTGACTTCCTGTGTAATCACCACAGGGAGAACACTCCTGTCCCTCGCAGTGTAGAAGCCCACTGGGGCTGAAGACTGAGACAGCTCCCTGAGAAGGCAAGTCAGTCTGCACCAATTGCTGCAGTGTCATGAGCAGAGCAGCCCTGCAGAGCTGATGTGGGACGAGGGTGACAATAAGTAAGTGTACCCAGTTCTCTGCTTGCTCCCTGAGGTCTGAGACTTCTTCCCTCCTCACAGAGCAACTACACCACCCTTAATTCAGGGAACAGGACCTCTGTCAACAAAGCTCAGGAAGGATCTGTTCCTTACAGAAACGAGTAGTCACCGAGCAATCTTTGTTTCCTTCCCTTTAAGCAGGGAGTATTTACACCAGCTCTGACACCCAGCAGCATTAGCACTGCAGTGTGATCAAAGGTAACTGTCCCACATGCCATGTCACACCTGCCCTGACAGAGCAGCAACAGGGCACTTCCCACTGCCTCACCTTACTCCCTTCCCTGACACTGTTGGGCTGCTCTCTCCCACAGACTGTGACCGTAATAACAGTCTCTCCTACAGCAACAAAGGAACAAACTGAACTTTGCACACACTTGGATGATGTACTGAGAAGGTCCTGCCCAACCCCATCACTGAACTAATCTTTAGTCCACCATCTTTGAACCTAGACTGAGCTCAAAAATAAAAGAAGCGGGGTATGAGTTTGCTTTAACCAGATTGCTGTCCTAGATCATCAAACCAGATACATTACAATCTTTGTACTCTCTGTCAGAACACTGATTAGCTTCATCATGTTGCCACTGTAAAAATAAAAGTGAATTGGACATGTATCACAAAAGGAAAGGGTGTCTGCTGGCTGAGTGTCACATGCTATGGTTTTAGGACACCACTAAAGTTACGACCTCTAAACTAAAATTTGGTAATTTTCTAGATTTTAATTTGAAAGTTCCTAGGAAAGGCACTCTTAGGCTAGGAAGTAGAAAAGAAGCATGTTTTGCAAGAAACTAGCTGGTCGAATTCCTGTCTGATTGATAGAACGTTTTTATGTGGCAAGGGTGATCTTGCAATATTAATTGTTAAGGTGCCTAGAGCCCTTGTATATGCATCCTTTTATTATTTAAATATTGAAATAAATAAATCAGCTCACTTAAGCAACCAGCAATCCAGATTTGTTAGAATTCTTTCATTAATTTTGATGGTGCTGAACCCCAGATCTGTTAAAAGACTGCAGAAGAGTAAGTCAGTCACAGTCTCTTGTAACTTCTAAATGTAAATACCTCAGCTGTAAGAAATCAAAAGTTATCTAGATTTCTTTCATTCATTGGGTTTTTAAATAACTAATGGGGTATTAAATGCTTTACCACAGAAGTCAGCACTTGGGCTTGGCTAAATAGTAATTCAAAATTACAAGAATGTGTATGTCGGTACACTCAGCTTCCACCCCAAAGGAGATATTTCACAAAGGTTCAGAAAAAAAGAAGAGAAGAAGACAAAACAAAAAGGCAGCACAATTTTAAATATAATTACTGTCACAATTTTAACAATAATGTTACAAATGTGATATAATTGGTAAATACCCAAATTAGTAAAACCGAGGAGATATTTAAACTCTTTGATATGTTTAACATCAGGCGAAATGAACCATCATTATTTAATAACAACTTCAATTTTTTAAATGCCAAGTTCAACTAAAAAGGGTAGGGTCTAGGGAACTTTAAATTTAAATGATTATGATGACTAGAAACAAAGGAAACAATAAACTTATGGATGTTAAAATGCCTTGAAAAAGCCAACTTACGCTGCAGCTTCTTGTTTTGACAACCCTTTGATATTCTTCGCCAAATAATCATCTATGCCATCTTTGTCTTTGATCAAATGAATCCTAAATTTAAATGAAAAAAATTAAAAGAAACACTGTAAGGTGCTAACATAGACTTCTGCAGCATGTATAATATATTATCATTGCCAAGTAGAGCTAAATACTGAAATATTGACAAAGTAATATATCAGACATTCTATAAACACATACAAATATCTTTTTAATTTTTTGGTCTGTAGCTATTTCAAATCTTTATTTCTAAAAGAAAACAGAGATGGTATTAGCTTTAAAAGATCTGGTTATCTGATATTTCAGTCTGAACTAGAAGAAACCGTGTATTAGCTAAATCAATAAT
Organism: Empidonax traillii; assembly: GCF_003031625.1. Classification (NCBI taxonomy): domain Eukaryota; kingdom Metazoa; phylum Chordata; class Aves; order Passeriformes; family Tyrannidae; genus Empidonax; species Empidonax traillii. The sequence goes on along the minus strand of NW_020955486.1, from coordinate 267,919 downwards.
AATTGATTAAGCTATCCATATTTAAACTGCTTCCTAAAACCAGAACCATCACATTTTTGCATTTTCAGTATGGACCAGAGTGGTCCAATCTATTTCATATTTAACTTTTTCAAAATTTTTAAAAAATAAAAGAAAACAAATCAATAAAAAAATTACCAAATCCAATTCCAAATGCTATCCTTGGTACAATGCAATCTTTTAATACTACTCGACTTCCCGCAGTTTGATCAGCATATTGTAAAAGATGGTCCACTAAGGGGGTAATCCAAAGGGTATTAAAATAAAGAGCAAATTTCAGAATGCATGGATCTAATTTTAATATTTGAACTGTGCATCATTTCACCTTTCACTTCAGCCATCATCTCTTTGCATCTCCACTCTGATACACAAGAAATGCCTTCAAAGGATAATATGCACTTACTGACCATAAAGTGTATTTAAATAGAATCTGAAATCCTCAGTGAAGAGGATATTATATTTATAAAATTAATGTGAATTTATTTTTATTCTTCTGTAAAAGAGCATAAAGATTGTCTGGTTAATCACTCAGAGATAAAAGAAATTCAACATTAGTGTTCCACATAAATCTATTACTTTCCTCTTTCTCTGTCTGTATTACATTGCTGTCTTTCATTACAGTGATGAGAGTAAATTCTTTTCATAATGTTAGCTAATATAAGCACCATGCTCCTTATTGCTCTGAGAATACCAAAGACACTTCATGAAGTTCATTTAAATGAAAACAAAATAGCTAAGCAAAGCAGAGATATTTTGACATATCTGTATTTAAAACAATGTAACAGTGAAAACTTCCGTCACAAACAGTGCATTTAAATCTGTTCCAGAATTTGCTACTGCTGAGCGGCACCAGCAGAGGCTTGTGCTTCCAGGCTGCACTTATATAACACTGTCCACGTGAGTTGTGCTGATCTTGCTAAATGTGCACCTCATGGCTATGGCCATAAAAATTCAGTTATAATCAATACCAAAACATTAAAATCAAAATTTTAACACCAAAATAGTCACAATTTAGAGAGATGTGCAATGTCGTTTGGATCATGAAGATAAGGAAATTATTGTTTATTTTAAACTGATGTAAAATATATTCAAGATACTATAGGTTTATATGAGGTAAGATACTATAGGTTTATATGAGGTAAAATAAAAAATTGAAAACCAGTATTTCTGGACAAATAAATATGAAGTTTCAAGTAGACAACACAATAAAAACCCTGGGTGACCCTTGTAGTTTAAGGTTCCAAAAATGAGATTTCTTCACATCAGTAGCATAGAGAGAACACATCAGATATTTGGTGGGATGGAAGTCCAAACCTCCAAACTGAAACAGTCAACTAAAATAGACAATTCCTAAGCATCACTATCATCTTGGTGCAAATTTATCTACACTACAGTTAAAAACCATCTCAAACCAGAACAAAGGAAAACTTGGTGCCTTATCATTGTTTTCACAAAAGTATTTTCATTAAAAAAAAAAAAATAATGGGAAAAGCCCTCAGAAGCATATACAATTTAAAATGTCACCAGCCTTATATCCAAGGTATAAATTTCTGATTTCTTATTGGTTATGCCCTCAAGCTGAAAGACAACTACAAGGGAAAAAAAAATCCAAACAACATAAGCAAAAACTTGCAAAGTAATTACTGTTTACATCAGCTCTGCAATAACCTGTTTTGGATTGATGCAACCTCAAACACAGTCACCCATTAAAAAGAACAGAACTTCATGAAAATAATAAATATTTATCTCATCCTGGCTGTTATTATCAATGATGTTAATGTAACAATAACACAGAAAAGGCAGGCAGATGATACATAGGAAAAAACTCACTAGAAAATTCCATCATTATTTAAAATGGCTTGTTATATGCAATTAGAATTAAAAACAATGCAATTAATTTATGTGAAGAACTGAGACTGTGACTCGGAATAGACACTGTTTCTTCACAGCGAATTGAGGTGAGGATAGCACTGGCTAAGAGGCATTTCTTTTCTTCCATGGGTTGTCACTTGCTTTTTCCAAGCTTTTTTAGCCTTATTTCTCCAGTGTTCCATAATGACTCACTATATTTCATAAACACTGTATTAAAAAAGTCCACTTCACCTGTAAATTGGCTCCTATCTAATTTAAAATAACTCATAAAGATAAATATATTTTAAGTCCATGGGCATCTATCCCAGAATTAACATTTTCACCATGTCTTCCTATAACTGTTTCTGTTATCAATCTACACAGGAAAAAAAAAACAGATACTAGGTTTTTTTTTCTAAAATAAATTCAATGATAAATACATCTGCTTTTTAATCAAATAATGGAATGGAGTCGCATAAAGGACCAAACTAACTCTCACACAACTTTCTATCCTATGCTATTAACTCAGACTCCAGCTTTCTCAAAATGTCTTATAAAACAAAATGGCAGAGCTTGTCTTGTTCTCATCACTAGGCACCTGCAGCGTGGTCTAGGCCATTATAGAATCAGACATTTCTTTTCTGCAAACAGGCACAGCCTCAATAGGATTCCTGCAGAAGCATTTCCTTGAACAAGCCTCCTAGCTCCCTCTGGAATGAGTTCTCCAGCAATGCAGTTACTGGAAAGAGTGATGGCTGCAGAACACAGCTCCAGCCATAAAAGATTAAAAAACCTCAAAATAATGGTAAGACACGTCTCAGTTTGAGCCCCTTGGAAAGACTGGGCACTTGGATAGTATGTTTATGGATCCTTACTGCTTTTAGATATGGACATGCAGCTGCTTAACTCTGATGTCCCAGAACTTTCAGCCAAAGGCTAAGGGGATTGCTAGGATCAAGGAAAAAAAAAGAAACAAAAAAAAAGAGGAAGGAGAAAATAACCACAGTTCTTTCTGAAATGGAGACAATAGCAGGGCAGAGAAGAAACTGAGAGACCAGTACTCACTGAGGGGGACAAAAAATGGGAAATGAGTGCAATGGAACAGGAAGACACATAGGCACGTGCAAGAATATGGATTATATTATGGCACTGCTGCTAATTCTCTCAGCTATTAAGTACAGTATAACGTTTTCAAGATAGCTTTATTAATTATATTTTGAGAATTGCAAAACTGTGCACGAATGAAACAAAAGAATCTTGGGGTTTTTTTCATCGAAATAAATACATTTTTAATGACCTACATTTGTATCAATGCTAAATGAAAACAATTTTCTATGGCTTTTAAAGGGGTTTTGAAGAATTAGGATAAAATATATACCTTAAACAGAACACGTTTTCTTTTAATTCTAAAACTTTCCTAAGAGAGAATTTCCTTGCCTCTGATTTTTGTAGTCTTAAATATTGCAAAAAAGCAAACATAATTTGTCACTTCGGCACAGCTGATTGAAGCTATTCACAGGGAAAATGATGCTTTGAAAGGAAAGAGGTACATACCTTGCAAAGTCTAATGGGGGGCAAACAGGCTGCGTTACAAACCGGGGATGCTCCCGTGGGCTTTGTAGGATCGCTCGAGGCAACACATTCATTTTAACTAAAACAAACAAACAAAACCAACATTAGTTGAAACAACGTCTTCAACGCAGATAAGCAATGCAGTTTCTTATCCTTGTGCTGCTTCCCAGTCCACTCTCTTTTATTTCCAGACTACATTTAAACCCCATCTCCGGTTCCACACAAATCTCTTCGGCGTTACCTCAGTAGGACATAGCACATAGGAATGGTCATGCTCTATCTTTCAGTGGTTTCCTCTCTTTCATTGTGGTGCTTCTGATTTGCACAGGAACAGCTGATTCAGGAACCACACTTGCATGGGATTCCGTGTGCTTCCTCAAGCTACCCAGGTCCAAGTATTAACAATATTTTACATTAATACATAAGGTGAACAAATGATGGAACAGGCAGTGTGCGATGCAACGACAGGCACTGTATTAATGTTCGAAATACTACATAATCATAAGAGTAACAATCTTTTGAAGAAAGAATGTAGGTAATGCTATACTTACAACACAGGGTTTTACTTAAAACAAAAGCCAAAAGCCCCATAGTTATGTAGAATCGTCTAGCTTGTCATCTTGAAGTACATAAATGCTAATAGGATTTTTTTGTCATATAGCGCTACTGTGTTTTTTCCCCAAGTATTCAGTCTACACTTTCTACCATTAAAGTTTCAGCTGCCAGTTCCTTCATTTTGCATGTCTGTGATCTGAGGACGTTAGCAGCAGGAGCACCCTTACTTTTAAATTTGGTTTAATGTAGGTATTGCATGCCCTGCTGGTAGGCCTGAAGGCACAAACTTTTAATAGGGATGGAAAAACAGAATATAATAAGAAGGGGAGAAAGAATTTAACTATTTGCTACATTTAGTGAAATGAAATTTATGTTATGGAAATAATTATTATATATGAATCAATTTGTAACTGAATGATCAGCATCAGACTAGCAGATGTTTTATATTAGCCTTTCTGGGATCAAAAGCCATTTCACTGATGCAGTATTTTTCTGCAGTTCTAATGAAGTAATTTTTTTTTATTGTGTTACTTGGAACTGAATAACAAAGACAGTTATAGGTTGAAAAGATGACAGGATAGGTCATATCTCCTAAGTCATTCTTTTAGGACCAAGTATTATGATAACATTTGTTATAGAAAGAATATTATTTATAAATAATCTAATCTGCAAGAGGCAGAAGTATTTTACAGAAGTGTATCATGGAAAATAAAAAATTAATAGAATAAAAATATATAGGTCATTCACCAGTAAAAAAGATTACACTTCTCATAGAAAATGACAGGTTTGTATACAGGAACTATATAGAAAGGAAAATCCTTTTTTGGGAAGATGCTATTCAGCGAGAAATATTAACTAAACTTTGAAACAACAATAATGAAGTCCAGATAAGATGCAAAGGTTTCTACAAGCCTCTTTGTTTTGAGGTATTAAGTGAGAAAAAGAAAACATACGTGCCTTAATGGCAGCTGATGAACTCGGCAAGGCAGGGGAGCTGTCTGGCTGCAGCCATGGGGCAGAAAAGGCAGGGGGAAGCACCTGAAGGGAGACCCCGGTACAGCCACTGTAACCATGAAAAGCCATGTAATTTTTGGCCTGTCACAGGCTCCAGGCTGCACCCACTGGGGACCTGGCTGGAGCAGGCATCTCCTTGCTGGCTCACACACTCCGGATTCCCACCCCACGGAAATTAAATCTCTGGGAAAACAGGCTGCCTAGTACACAGGTGTCACACGAACATGAGGCACATATGCAGACATTTTTTCTTAGTACATTACTGCCTCACAAGGATCAAAACTACTGCCTTGACTCCTGTTTCAAACTCAAAGCTTGGGAAATTAAAAAACCACTCTGCTTCATAATAATGCCGATTTAACTCTTACGTTAAAAGTGGGAGGTATCTTTCAGAGTGAAATGGAGGGTGCACTTCCCTAATTTCCAAGGTAACTGTGATTCTTGCAGGTAAATTATCACCACAGAGACACAAGCAGAAGGCATCAGCAACACATCCTTCTATTATAGTCATGTAGATTTCGTCGCCGGTCATTTAAAGACTGGTAACCCCGTTACATCTTACTCCTTTATTATAAAGCTCAAGCTACATCTCATTTACTTAATCGAATACCCACGGAATTCAGCGGAAGACAAGGCAGTGCAGTTTGTTCCTGAAGAAGTACTCTGCTGAACCACATGATGGAGGGAATCACCCCACGGGCTGGAATCGCTCCAAGGTGTGCTGAAGCCGAAGGCAAAACGCCAGCTGACTGTAACTGTGCCTTTCCTGGCACCTTTCAGTAAACCTGTCGGCCACCTCTCAGCCCTTCCCACACATTTTCCGAGGCGTGCTCAGACCTAACTGGAGGCTGAGGGTTTCCAGGGATGGAAGCAGCCGAGGGGCGGCTATGCACGGCTGTCTTTGCGGGCACCTCCGAAGATAAAAGGAGGTCAGAGTGTGGCAGGACAGACTTACAGCCACGGCACTTTATTACACTGAAAGTAATAAAGTGAAATGAGTTTTTTTTGTTTGTTTGTTTGTTTGTTTTTGTTTGTTTGTTTTTTAATCTATAGCCAGAGTGATAGTGGTAATTTGCTCCAAGTAAGATGGACGAGGCCATGGCCGCAACCTGACCCATAGCCTGGATGCCCTCCGTTCCTGTGGCTCCGGGAATGCAGCCGCCCTCCGCCGCTCCCTGTTCCCAACCACCGCCCGGGGACGCTCCGGCTTCTCCCTTCACCTGTGAGCCGGCCCCATACGGCCCACACACCCTCACCTTTGGCTTCGGCACCGTCTCGGCCTCTTTACAATTGAAATACAAAGCACATTAGCTGGCGTGCCCCGGGCAATGGACCTGGGCTCATGGTGAGGCGGCGGGACGAGCTCCCCGCGGCGCTTCAGGGCGGCCCGGGACGCCGCGGCCTCGCTATGGCGACGGGGAAGGGCGGCGCTGGGGGCCGGGCTCCGGCAGGCCCGGGCAAGGAACCGGCCCGGCCATCCCCTCAGGGCAGGGGCGGCGGGCCCGGGAGCCGCGAAATAGGCTTTATCCCGTGGAAAACGTGGGAGCTGCGAGAAATCGGCACGGCTCGAGGGGCTGGTGTGCCTTCTGGGAGGTCAGCTGGAATGAGTTGTCTCAAACGGGAGCATCCCTCAAGGCTGGGCGAGTGTCTGAAGTTGGCAAGCAGAGAGCCAGGACAATATTGTACTGATACCTAAGGAAGTGTGGGCAGTGTCACAGATGACACGTGGACACACCTGCACAGAGCAGGCTTTCTTCTTTCACAGAATCACAGAATGGGTCAGGCTGGAAGGGACCACAGTGAGTCATCTGGTCCAAGCTCCCTGCTTGAGCAGGGCCCTCCCAGAGCACATGGCATAGGATTGTGTCCAGATGGTTTGTGAATATATCCAGTGAGGGAGACTCTACAGCCTCTCTGGGTAATCTGTTTCAGTTCTTGGTCAGCCATACAGTAAAGAAGTTCTTCCTCATATTCCAGTGGAACTTCCTGTACATCAGTTTCTGCCCTTTGCCTCTCGTCCTATTACTTGGCACCACCGAGAAGAGCCTGGATCCATCCTCTTGGCACCCTCTCTTCAGAAACTTATAGGCATTCATGGTCCCCTTGCTTGCCTCTTCTCAAGGCCGAAGAGGCCCAACTCCCTCAGCCTCTCCTTGCAAGCAAGATGCTCCAGTCCCTTAATCATCTTTTTGCCCTCCGTCCTTCCAGGACCTGTGATCTTCTCCAAAATCCTTCAGGACTTCTGAGCAGGGGGAAAGAGCAAGTACAAAAAATACTAGACTGAATATCTTAGTAAGTGACATAACATGAAGACATTTGGTTTGTGGAAAACATTGTCACTTTCTGTTGATGAGAGCCTCCTGCTTAATTAAATGTCCCAAAGAAGCTGTTCTTCTAAGCAACTGATCTCCTCACAGTCAAGGGGCTGGTCAGAAACGGAAATATTGAGAAGGAACCAACGAGCTTTTGCTAAATGCAAATGAAAACTGTAAGAGAAGACAAAGAGCAGAGGTTTTTCAGTAACTTCCCTTTTCGTGTTGGAAACTTGACACCAACAGAAGAGATCATTTTTTAACACAGATTTGACCTAGTTTTTATTGCTAAAACTGTTCGGAAAACAAAAATGTCAAAATCAATTGTTATAATCTATTTTGGAAGGATCAAGTGGACAGAAAGCACTTCAAAAGGGGCATTACCTTTTCTGAGTTGATGGCAATCGGAAGCAAAGGATCTTGAATGTTTATGGGTCAGTGTTCTGATGGATAAGTCAGAAGCTGACAGGATACTTAGCTGATATCAAATCACACTAGAGAACAGCATGACCTATGCCTTACCCACCACATATAGGGAAAGCACTGCTGTACTGAATGAATTTCAATCTGAGTGACATATGCTGAAGGTCTCATGCTGCCAGTGTTAAAATGTACTTCAAATTTCAAAATATTTAAAATGTCAGTTTCCTAACTCAAAAAGTGTTGCACCCAACACAGAGGAATTCTATATTAGACCTCATCTTGTCAGATAAAAAGGAATTGATCACAGAACTAAAAATTAGCCATAGCTTAGGTGTAACTGATAGTGATTTGATGACATTTTTTATGTGCAAACAGAATCAAGTCCAAACCAATAATATATATATTTAATCCTTTGAAAGGGCTAATTTTATAAAGGTGAATACTATTATGAGGTAATTCTATAGTAATACTATGAGGCAATTCTGTTGGGAGAAAGAATTTAATCTGAAATGGGAGAATGATAACTGGAAAGCGTTTAAGGATTTTAGCGCAGATAACACATAGCCATAATCCCACATTTGCTGAAAAAACAGGGTAGTTTACAAGGAAAACATCTGTGAAACAGAAGAAAAAATGTGGTATCATACATGTACACTGAAAGTTAGGAATTGTAAAAATTACTGTGGGAAGTAAAAGGTTATAAGGAAATGCACATAAGGTCAACAGAATTAAAATGAGAAAAATGGAAGGGTTTTGCAAATACAGAACACAGAAAATGATCTGAATAGTGAGAAGACCCTATTAAGGGATGAAGTTGACAGCTTTAACCATAATTAGTGACAAACTTTGAATGTTAAATATATACATATTCCTTCTGTGCATTTGGGTAGATGGCAGCTGCTGTAATTATGTTGTATAGTATTGAGGAGTTGTTTTCTGTTCAAATGATAATGTAAGAGGATGGTTCAACTTCAGTTACTGAAAGAAAACTGGCTTTAGAGAATTTGGAATGAACATGTCATGAAGTTGGATGCACCATCAATATTCATATTGAGAAGTTTTGGGGACACTAAGACTTTGTTAAGGAGGACAAAGCTAGTATTATTCCAATACCTTAAAAGATTAAATGGGATAATAATAGTTTACCATTGTGACATTGGTCACAGGCAAAATGCAGAGTAGTCAATATAAAACTCAGTTAACAAATAATTTAAAAGAAGACAGATAATTCCAATTAGCATGGGCTTCTGCTAAAAAAGCTCCATCCTGGCAGAAAAATAGAGCCTGGCAAATAGACTTTGTTTTCTTAATGAGGCTGCAGGTTTCACTTGTTGATGTAATTTAATCAGAGTGAAGCATTTGACTTATTATCATTTGGCGTTTTGGATGAAACACTGCAATGAAACAGTTATTTGTATCCTGTACATAAGCTTACAAAGAAAACTTGGAAAAACTGAAAAGATAAACCAGCAGATTTAAAATTACTGGTAATATTCTGGAATGATATCTGAAATACTTCACAAGCAGACATTTACACCATGGCTACATCTTCTGTGTTAAACATATATAATTCATTTGACTTGGAAGCAAAGTAAGAATTTTTTTTTTATGGAGATGTGTTCAAAGGATCCTGCATGCCAAACAATATGTAACTTAGAGAGAACACTCTTTAGCAAAGAATCAAAGGCATTCTAAATCTATATAGTAATATGAAGAGGCAGTAGCCTTTCTGTGGTTAAGGATGAAACCAACTTCTATTACAATGCTGCGTTGTAACATCAGTATAATTGGCCTAGAAATGTTTGGCCTGCAAGTCCTGAAGGGAAAGGCTGTCTGTGCATGGAAAAAAAAAATTCAATTTCTAACACTTTTTGTTCCTATAATTAGAAGAGCTTCTCTTCCAATTTTGTAAGCAGTGATAATGTCCAAGGAAGGGTAATATTTTATAGCAGATACACTTTGCAAAAGCTGTGTGAAGAATTAATTTGTTTGAGTAAATCTGAGTCTCAGATATTGGCATATTCAAAATGTAACCCAAAGAGGCAAAAAGTGCAACGTATTGATCATTTTGAATGGCTGGCACCCTTAGGAAATGTGTTTGTGCATCTTTAATGGTTACGTGAGAAAGAAATTGCTAAATAAAGTGCTAACTATGGCAATGCCCAAAACTTAGCAGAACATATCTGGATATTCTTCAATACTGAATACTTGAGCATTGCTCATAAAAAAAGAAAGTGTTTTGACTCCTGCCTAGATGTCCATCTTTGGTCCTTGGTAGTTTTGATTTTCCTATAACTTGTTAACATTTCCATTGGAGAAAAAAACCTAAAACTGAACTGTCCACATTCCTTCACTTTAGAGAGAAGGAAAGAGATGGTTTGATGAAGACTAAAGTTCTCATGGAGAAAAACATGAAGGGGAAATAAAAAAAAAAAAAAGGAGAAAAGGTTAAAGTGTTAAAAATACAAAACCAGGGGACTAAAGGGTGGCAACACTGAGCATGCAATCAGTGTACAAAGAGGTACAGACTGCACGACTGTGTGCAGCAGGTGTGATGATATGACAGGCTGGTGGAACAGAAATAATCCCTGAATTTGCCATGATTTTTTTAGTCAAGCTCCCTCCTCCACCACACCCACTATCAAAAGGAGCTGAGGGAGAAGATTCTGCAACTCTCTGAGACCCTGGGTGCCATATTAAGGTAGGTACTGATTTGCCATGAACTTTAACCAAAAGTTGACTGGGAAATACACAAAAACTGGGAAATACACAAGGGAAATACCCAAAAACTAAGAAAACCAGAGAACTTACGAGGACAGATTCTGTAAGGTTTGCAATCAACACTTCTAAATTCAATTTTCAATGTTTTGTGTGATGTTTCTTTAAAGCCAAATAACAGGAAGTCTGTCATCTCCCAAAACAGATTGTCTTTCCCTAAAATGATATATTTTTCCTATGCATCTTTTCTTTATACATGTGACAGGTAAACAGCATTTCTACCTTTCTGATATTCCTATGGTAGTGAAAAATGTACTCACTGTTCTAAGTAATTATCATAGGCCAAGTACCACCAGAAGTAGTTTTCTCTCTCTAACACACAGAGGACGCTTCCCCAGGTACATTATAATGTTTTTGTTCCACAACAGAATCTCCAAAACCATATTTATGTACCTCACTCGTATTCACCCTGCACATGATATGCCTTGTACTTTGGAGATGAGCCTGTGGATTTTGTGGATCAGTATGAAGCCCAGGTCTGCCATGTGTGGATCAGCTGCTTTGCTGGTAGGTACTGATGATGCTGCAAAACTTGCTGGTCAGGTACCAACATGAAACTAGGACTTGAAGAAGGAAGCGGAGTAAAAACAGAGCTCTCCCAAATAGGGGTCCTGGTACACGCAGTAATTAGCCAAGGAAGGCTGTGCCAGGCAAGATCTGGCACTGCTTTTTTACAGCTGAATAGAAAAGTTACTTTTCCCACAAGAGTAATCTCTTTTACTTTCAGAGGCAGCAGGAATACACAACTGAGTTGGAGGACTTGCCTCTGATTTTTTTTTCTTTACGGAAAATGCATATTTTGATCTGAATAACCAGTATCATATTGACTAAAGATTTCCGCTGTTTTTCTAATGCAGCACTTGCAACCTCTTTAACCAGCTTCAGCAATGTCTCTACATCATGTATCTCCTTTATCAGCTTTCTGTTTGAGTGACAAGACAGAGACAGCAGTGCTGATGAAGATCAAACAAACTTACAGTGTGAAAATTACTATAAGGATCTCTAGTCTTGCTACTCATTATATACATATTATGCATCGATATACTAGATCATTGTCAAGTTCCATTGATGGCATAACTGGATTCAGGGTAACCTAACACATCTCAGAAGTGTCTAAATCGGTATTTCTGTAACCTGAGAGACGTGTACAGCATATACAAATGTGGCATTGTACAAAGGTTTTATTGGCATTTGTTTGAGAGCACCTAATAAACTTACTCATGAATGATGAAGCTTGCAAGCAGTGCTGCTTTCCGACACTCATGCTCTTAAGTCTTTTATATCATGCCATTGCAGGCCCTATGTCCTACATGCATTACAAAAAAACTTTCCCAGCGTGCATTTTACCCCCACTGCCTTTCCCACTTCCCTCTATGATAAACTGAAATTTATCCCACCAATATCTCCTCCTGGTTCTATGGTAATGCTTACTTATTTCAGGTATTAGTACTCACAGATTTATAGGTCTGCATCAGATAGATTTTCACCTACTGAAACATTTGTCAACTTACTTGTTTTGTCTTCTTTTGAAAGCTGTCTAGAAAGATTTATATAAAAAGTTAATCAAACTACATCACTGACTCAGCCCATCAGTACAACTTTTTCATCACCATAACAATATCTCTGTGACATCTAGCTTATCATCATGAATTATGGGGGAAAGGATAAACAACCCATTAAGAAATTAAAGTCCCACAAAGGTGCAGTTTGATAAAGGATAGAAAAAACCCACGGGGTATGTATAATAAAACCTCTCTCCCCTGAAGAGTGATTGTTATCTTTCTTTCATGAGCGTCAAAGACCTGGAGCTTCTCAGTGCCTCAGGCAAGTGAGTTTGAAGGTCTCCTTCATGATTGAATGGGAAATTGTAATCAGAATTAGGTTATGACTGTTTATCCTATAGAGCATTTAAAAAAATGTTTTATGTGTAGAACTGATATTACTGTTAGAAAAAGCCACTGTAATCACGTTTAGAAAACTTTGCCATGTTTTCTGTGTTCAGTGTGTCATTGTCTGTTTATTTTGGTGTATGCTGGGTCAAGCTGTTTCATGGAGAACTGAGCTAAATAGTTCTGATACATTCATTTATATAGTCTTCATTCTGTAATAAATGTAAGTCTGTGTGAAAGAACAGTGACTTACAGATAAAGATGTCTTTACAACCCCAAGAGAAATAAGTTATTCTTAAATAAGTTTTCATTTCCTGAGACAAAATATGCCACTAATATCCTTACTGCACAGCAATTAGTTATGCCTTTCCTTATCCTAATAGAAGACAGCAGTATTTACAGCCTTTCAGATTCCTCTGAGTGACTTTCATGATGCTGTATGTGATATAACCTGTGGCTGAATGAGAATGTAACTAAATCAAAGGAGGTGCAATCAAAATTAATGGCTTAAGTGACAACAATAAAATTATCCTGTACATTTTTCTTTCTTGTGTGAGAGATTATACTTAAATTAGTGAAAAAAATAATTTGAGATTATAAGAAAGATTACCAGTAAGAGGTGTTGGTATTAAGCTGGCTGACGAATAATTTTTTTTCCCCAGTAAGTTGAAACTCTAAAGTTTTTCACTTGGTCTCTGTAGATTGTTTATTCTGACTTACTATTGTCATTATTGTATTCTAGTTCTGGTCACACCCTTTTTCTAGATGACTTCTGGAACACTGTTAGCAAGAGTCTGCATTGCCTTTGGCCTGTTCTCTGTCAGCTTATGATTTATAGAATGTATCCAGGTGGGAGAGTACCCAGCTGGGAGAAGCTCACCTACATTTTAAATGCTCTCCTATTGAGGTTCATAGCTTAAAGTAGCAGGAGTGAAAAAGGCATGGAAAGGTCATGTCTAGGAAAATGATGTGTTGTGGTTGTTGCATAGTCTTAAGACAACATTTAGGTGTGTCATGTCAGAGATGGTTCAGATACTTTGGGTTCTGTATGTTAGGTGATTAATGGATGTTTATGCTCTACTGTGTAAACTCTTTTCTATCCACAAGGCTAAGAAATGTTGCTCTTGTTTTTGGCATAATAGATGTTTAAATTGAACTTTAGAGATTTGGAAATGAAAAGCACTTTGTAAGCACACCCTTCAACGTTAAGTACTGGGTACTTACCTCCAAACTGAACTTAAAATTATGCATTGTGATAAACCTGTGCATCATTCTAATATAATTTTGTCCTTACCAAATTGTTTTGTGGAAGTTTCTGATACAACAGATTGTTTGTTGTTATCAACCAGCCACAAAAGTGATACTGAAATTCTAATGGAGGCCATTTTAACATTCCCTATAAGTGACATGAATATAGGCTTCATTTATTAATTGTAGCTGATTAGCCACAAGGCAAACATTTAATTAAACCTTGAGAGACAATAACATTGCCCATAAATTATCCATTTAAGAGCACATAGGTCTTTCTATTTCATTAAAAATTGTTTAGCCAATAACCACACATCTTAAGCTCAATCTGTGTTTGCACAGATTTGAAGTAAAAAAATTCCCTAGTGCATTGTTGTTTTATTTCAGACATTTAATTCTTGATGTGTTTTGATTTGTATTTACTTATCACTTGTTCATGCTGTTTTCCTGATTAGTGAGACTGCCACTCAAATCATGGATTGACAATTGATTTAAAAAGTCCTACCAAATTATTTAATTTTAAAAATATTTCAAAATAGTCTAAAAGTTACATTAAGAGCTCATGGTATTCAGCAAAGCAAAAATCCAAACAAATACGATGTTATATTGCTATAAATTGAAAGCTTCTGTTCTGAATTATTTTTGTCCAAGGCAGCTATTTTCTGTTCTATTACTGAGATGTACTTTTTCCCTACAAGAATATGTGCTAATTGTTTTATATGTTTTTATGAACACTGACATTATATTAAATGTGTGTGTAGATGCAAGCAGCAAGATGGCTGCTTAAGAAAATATTACATGAGTTGTAAATCCAATTTACTCTAAAAGCCCTCCTACCTTCCATGAGTTTGAACAGATCATTATCTCCTTTTTGAAGCAACTTCAAAAAGTGAGAACACCCTTAAAACACTAGTGGTCAACCATAAGCTTTGTGGGCAGGTTACTTCTCTTCAGCGTGTTTTCTACCCGTACATTTTCTGAATAATGTAGACTGAGGCACAGAAATCTGACAAACAGATGAGAAAAATAAAAACCTGGTAAACAGAAAAATGGTTTTGATAATGTAGTGCATGGATTCTTATTTCATATGATTTAAAAACTTAGAGCTCAAGCTCAAAGTTACAAGAACTTGATCCTAAATTCTCTTTCACTATCCTGTGGTACTGTATAAGGAGCATAGGGAAGCCCAGGAAGACTTTCCTTCAGTGTATTTATATTTATAGAAAAAAATTACAGAAGTATCAAACAAATTTTTGTGTCTCAGATATTGCAAATATTTTCTGAAAATAAGTCAGAGGAGATTCATATAAATGTTAATGCCAGTTCTTATGCATGCCACCTTCTTTACCTGGCTTTTGTCTGTGTAGACAATACTCACAGAGCAGGGATCTTGCTTCCCTGTTTTCAAAGTGGCTTATTTTTTAGAGTACTGGGAAAACAGTTACTGCTCGATTGTGAGATGAAAGCACTTCTGAAAATCAGTCTGGTGAGGTATTACCAACACTTTGCAAATAATTACTGCTACTACTAAGACACTGAAACTAGACGAGCTGCTCTTTTTTGTAACAGAATTGTTTTTGAAAAAATTTGCCTAATTTAAGTATATGAACACCACCTAGGGAGCCAATATGATTAAACCTCTTAGGTGAGATAGGCTCTCTAATATCTCAAGCTAGCCTCTTCCCTTCAAGTTTAGGGATACACTATGTGACTTATTTCCTCACCTTTTTTTTTTTTTTTTCCTTTTCCCATTTTATTTTTGGTTTAGAAAACATCTAGAAATCAATTATCAAATAAAAGCAAGCAGACAAAAAAAAAAAGCACACCAAAACCCAAAAGCTGAAATACAGTAGATTTGCACAACTGCCTGTGAAGTTAAATGTAGGTTACTACATTCATGTACAAAGATATTTAGATGGCAAATGGAAACTCACTGCTGTGAAGCACATCACATTCATATATAATTGAAGCACCCGAGAGTAAAATACTGAGGCACAATAGGTGACAACTGATAAAAACAAGAGAAGAAGTATAAAACAGGATACAAAACTCTGGGGAGTAGAGAGAATATCTAACACAGGCTGAAGAATCTACAATAACTGTATCTAAATTACCAGATAATACAAAAATAATAACTGAACAGATAAAGCCAGAGAATTCAGTGAAGTGCTGCTGTTGGAATGATACATTACTGGAATTAGAAACTTTTGCCTGATTTTCTTCACTACCATGCAAAGAGAAGAAAGACTTTTAACTTGCTGCAAGATGTCCAGAACAGGGAAGCAGGAATTTCCCAGCAAAAGCCACTGTCCCCATGTCTCTGGAAGAACAGCTTCACTCACTCTTTATGGATCTGCCTTAAAACCAAGTGTTCCCAGATGGAAGTGACATTTATTGTCCCTCACTCTGCAGGGATGTCCAGGTTAATAAACTTAAGTTAATATTGGTCCACTCTAGCCTTACCCTTTTTCCGCTTGCCTACCGAGTTTCACTCTCTGGAAATCACAGTTTAGGGCCATAAATCCTAAAAAAGACATATTGCTATGCTAAGAGCTGAACTTGGATTTACGTGCAGTTGCAGTAGGCTTTGACGTAAATGTCTTTGCCTTGTGGTGGCCACAGGGCCAAAATTGTTGAGTCACATTCTTCTCTAATGTGAAACAGAAGTTTATGTCAGACAGTTTTATGTCAGACAGTTTTATGAACTAGGCTTTGTGAGACCACACTGTTTATTGAAAACAAATGTTCCTAGCATTCTTCTGTGGACAAGCGTCACACACTATTGTGATTGTAGTAGACATACACATAGCATTTTTACACCAGTATCCTCAGGTGCAGAGAATTCAGGCATATTGTCTACCTTTCTCTATCCTAACCATCATTTTGACAAATCATACAGTTGCTTTGAGTTTTAAATCTCTCAGCTCCAGAAAGAAGAGAGGATGATGCTAAAGGCTGCTTTTCTTGGGACTTGACCATGAATTCAAAACCTTCATAACAATTCATTACCTTTATGTCATAACAACATCAGTCTTTAGCTTTGTCTTAAATGTTGCCACATATGTGTTTTTTCAGGGTGATTAACGATAATTTGTTTGAACAATGTTGTTTAAACACTCTGAGCTAAGTACGTAATATCTCTGTCTGGAAACAAGCTGAACTAAAACGGTAGTTTACCGACAGAGCTCAGCTGGGAGATAGATTATGGCAATGTTTAAGAGAATAATTGGAGTTTACTGCAAGAAAGATTGGAAGCTAATGTCTATAATGAAATTCCATGTTATCTCTTCCTGGATGATACACTGTAATGTCAGCACCCATCTGTCTTGGATTTGTCGAGAGGAATTTTTGGTCTCCAAAACCCAGCATAGAGGATTCATCCAGGATGTACCTGTGTGTCTTTGTTCACTGAAGGGCAGTAATAGCTGGTAAAGCCATAGGACAACAACCCAAAAATTGGAGTGTCTCTGCTGGGGATGTAAAGAGCTAGCTAGAGCTGCTCAGTCTGAGAGGGGAAAGGGTTCAGATGCATATTTGGAACTGGCAGCAGAATGAATGCACTGCTAAACCAAGGAGGAAGAGAAAAATGGCTTGGGAGAGTGGTGTTGGATAACAAGTTTGGAAATCAAAAAAATTCCTTCTATCTGCTTTGCAGAGCCAGCCTTTTCTGCCATAGCAACTTTAGAAGTTCAGGGTTAACAACCTTGCATAATGTAGGTTTATAATCACCTACATCGTAATCTTATAATAATCTAATTTTGTAATTTTAACAGCAACCGTCTTGTCTGCCATGTGAACTTTGCATCTGAATTCTCACTAAGGCCTCACAGTGAATCCTTATCCACCTGAGCAGAGTTTAGGCATTGCCTTCCAGTCTCTGTACACAGTCCTAACACGCAGTTTCCCTGTCTTGAACACTCTCCTGAGAGCTGGGTCCCTGCTATCCAACCAGGAAGGAGTCTTTACAAAGACAAGCTCCACAGGAGCCTTCAGGAATTCAGCACTTCTTTTCTCAGTTGCAAATTAGTTAGCATAGGTTCTGAAAGTACCATGGCAGAGAATCTGATGACTGAAGTGTATGAAATACAGGCATTGCAGAGATCCTGCCTTGATTTTAACCATGTACAGAGCTGGACAAAAACGTATGAGGCAGTTATCTGGCTTGTTTCTAAAGAGCTGGTCATTATCCTTCCTTGTGCCTTGTGTTTTGCTTCAAGTATTGGTGTTCCTTTCTCTCATTTACAGCTAATTCTTGGTTCTTTCTTGAACTCATGGCAAAATGGACCTTCTTCCTATGAGAGCAGTCATTTCTGCTGTCTTTATCTCAGTATATTTTTCTCAGTATTTTTATATCATCTCTTGAAGAAGACAAAATTCTCAATCCATACACACAGGGAGTACGCAACCAGCACAGCACAACATGCAAAAACACTGGCAGGCATACCCAGAAATGCAGGTCATGCTGCTTATGGCACAGTCATATCCACAAGGAAGTTAAATAAGAGTTTTTAGTTTTTCCCAGGAAATATTTAGTCAAGAAACATTCATCTCTAATCACTCATTTATGTACATGTAAACACATCATGACAGCACTTACAATGTGTGGTAAAGGCAGTAGGAAAGATAGGATATCTACATAAAATTGTGGATGGCTTATAAAATAAAACTAAGTAAAATTCATTAAATAATGAAATAAAATGAAAATCACACTTGTGTTCATATACAGTCAACTGGTGGCTTAATGGAACAATTTTGATTTAAACTTTTGAAATCTTTGCAGAGTATCTCTTTCAGTTGTAAGTGAAGAAGTTCTAACCACACATGCCTATTAGTCTTAAAAGATTCTGTTTAGTTAAACGGTTCCTTATCCAAAAATTTTGTATTGATTTTAAAAGTAGTAATGATTTAAGACTATAAATAACAACAGCAATACTGCAGTTTGCAGTAATTACTGTAGAATACTGTTTCTTATAAAGCTGACACTTTCCATCACATTTCACCCAGTGAAATTCAGTTTTTTCAGGTTTTAAAATTAATGTGCTGTAAGGTAAACATGTAAATATTCTAGTGAAAAGATAGAATTATGCAGATAGAGAAACAAGTGTGAAAATCTAGACTTCCATGTCTATGTTTATATGATATGCATTGCAGCATGATGCTACTATAAAAGGGTGAGAAAGCCTTCAAATTTTTCGGGATGGGGATCTTAGTAATAAGGCAGAAAGTGGTAGCTAATGCTGAGAAACAGAAAAATACCCAAATGAGAATATGTAGATCTAAACTGCTATATAGAAAACATGGAGTGTTAGGAAGTGGTTTTATTCTTTGATAGACATCTGAGTTATAATCCATAATTAGTAATCACCAATCTAATTAGTTTTGCCTGTGCCATGGTTTAATGTGAGCAAGCAGCCGCTCAGTTGCAGCCCCACCAGCAGGATGAGGGAAAGAAAGAGAAGGGTAAAAGCCAGAAAACTCATGAGTTGAAATAAAGACAGTTTGATAAGGAAAGTAAAAGCTGTACACAAAAGCAAAGCAACACAAGGAGTTCAGCCACTACTTCCCAAGGGCAGGCAGGTGCTCAGCCATCTCCAGCAGAGCAGGGCCCCATCACGTGCAAAGGTTACTTGGAAAGACAAATGCAATTACTACAAATGTTTTCCCCTTCCCCTTTATTCTCCCCATTTTATACACTGACCCTGGTGCCATATGGTATGGAATACCCCTTTGTACAGTTGGGGTCACCTGTCCGGGCTGTCTCCTCCCATCTTCCCATGCAACCCCAACTTCCTTGCCAGCATAGCAATATAAAACATCTCTGCATTATCAATCCCATGTTCAGCTCAAATCCAAAGCACAGCCCCATATCAGTCACTGTGGAGAAAATCTCCTCTTTCCCACCCAAAACCAGCAAACCTGGCTCACAAACACACTTTCATTCAAAGTTTTCCACGCTTCTGTTATTTTTACTTGCTATTGCAATGATTATCGCATTATTAGTTGCATTGGTAACAGCCAAGTTATTTCACAAGGGGACTCATTTTCCAAATGCCATTCTGGGAATAAAATACTGGTCCCACAGCATGTTTTAGCTCCCAGGATTAGGTGGTGTTCGATCAAATTCAATTTCAAAATGATAAATATATATTGTGATGCTGAGTTGGAGTTGGTCATAATCTTTACGGAAGATAAAACACCTAACTGCTTTATTGTTTCTTGATTGTTGTAACTGATTGTACTTTCAGAGTAAATCAGGGAGCAAAAACTGCACCTGTGATTCACTTTCAAGTGTACATGACATGATTTAAGTTATTACACCATCATAGTTAAGGTTATGGATGTAAGTTAGTCTAAAGTAGTGTCTCAGATGTCTTTATATCTAAGAGCTTTCTACACTGATAAGAGAGTTCTTGAACACATTGCTTGCTTTTGCATACAGTAATTTTTTCTACTTCAAATCATTCTGCATCTTTCCTGCACATACAGCCATGGTGTGTTAGCCCTTATTTTTCTTTTCAAGTATTAGCGTCATAAGCAGAATAAAGAGCTGATGTCAGGTGTCAGTTTGCATAACCTTTTTTGATTCCAGTCTTGTGCTCTGTTCCCACTGCTTATTCCAGTTACAGCTTTTGAACTTCCTGTTCCCATACAGATAATTGGTATCTCGCACAGCCTTTTTCTATACAGAGTAAATGTGCCACTTTCGGGTTATAAGTACAATCTATGGTCAGTTTTTATGCAATATTTGTGCATGTCTTTCCAGAAAGATTATTTTGATGCTAATTTAGGCCACTGAAGAGCAGAGAGACATCAGTAGTAAATTAAAACCTGCAGACAAATCAGATCTGTTACTTCATATTTTTCAAAATGATGACAACTAAATGATATGTGAGTAACACATCTTTGTGTTACTCCCCCCCACTTTGTGTCATCCCCCTCCTCACCCCCAAGCCCTTCTCAAATCCTGTCAGTGGCATAGAAGTTCGCAATTTTTGTGGCTTCCTTTCTGTGAACTCTCCCAGGGTTCTTCTATTTATAAAGTGGCAGGTACTTCTGGAAAGTAGGGATTGATGTAATATGTAAGAGCAAGAGAAAAGATCTTGAGACACACAACTTTTTCCACTTTGCCAGAAATTTGCAGACCCAGTTGGCAGGAAATCTGACATATTACTGATTGAACATATTAGTTGTCCAACACCGTTGTGTATAATATTTCAAAATCACTTCAGCATTATGGATCAAAATATATTACAAAATCATGGCAGTAGAATAATCAAAAATCATATATTATACCATTACTGCAGCACTAGTAAAAGCAAGCAAACTGTGGCCTTGCAATAGATTTTTGAAGGTCTGTGTTTGTTTTCTAAGGACATCATTGATATAATAATGCAAATCACTCTGTTAATGTGACTATGCAAACCACTCGATTTGTTTTACTTTTTTTAGAGTTAAGTATTATTCATGTTGCATTAGTATATGCACTGTTTATTTCCCTAATTGTAACAAGCATTTAATTAATTACACTATAACCTCTTGAATCTATAGGCCAACTGTTGCATCTTTAGTTAATATTTTAAAGTCTCATCTTTTTCCATTTTTCCATGTGTCTTTGATGTTTTGTTTCTTACCCTTCTTGTTTGGGTTCTCTGTGGAATAGTCTCAGAATAATTCTGCAGTTCTCTTTTATGACTGAAACTTTGCATTTTAACAGTTGTCTGGAGATAGTTTCTTCCTTGTGAAATATCAGTTTTAATAACAAGAAAAGAAAAATGCCATAAATCTGCACTAACCACATAAAGCTGAAGTCTCTGAGAGACTGATTAACATTGAGACTCTACACAGGTTTTTCAATAATTAGAGGCTGTGCTTGCGTGGAGCCATGACTGCTCTGGCCTTGATGCCATTTCCCAGGGCAGACAGCAATTACTATAGCCTACAGTAAATTTCCTACATTTGCTGCCTCCAGCCACTGAAGATCTTTTTGGAGTAAAGGTCTCTTAATTTTCTACATTCTTGTCATCAGCTTGGATTAGCAACATGTTCTACTTATTTTCTTCAGCTGGTTTAGAAACAATTGACAGCTGCTTTTCTGCTGCAGTATTTTCTTGGCACCTGAGGATGAAGGGATCTGATCATAGCTTTTATTATATTAACACAGGAGATAACAGTCCTGGCATTTTCAGCAGAGCAGCTTAAACCAAACTATTACTACTATCTTTGAGCTCAAGTGATTAACCTCCACTCAGCATTCCCAAGCTTTGTGCTGATTATATTTATTTATTGTTCTCAGATTTTTACCACCTCTGTGGCTCACAAATGAATTATTCATTGAGGTAGAGGGCTCCTTCTACTATGACACAGCATCTTCACCTTGTTCTGTGTTTATATGACCAGAATTTTATTCTATTATAAAAAAACACAAACTGTAAAACTGACTCATCTAATCTAACCTTAAAAATCAAAATATATACCGATGGCCAGTAAATTAAATGTTAAGTAGTTAAATTTAAAGGGGTTATATTGCTCTCTAATTATACAGGTGAGATCTTGCTAGTTAGTACTGGGGAGAAGATGTCCAGATTGTTTTTTGTAAGATAACCTTAGACCTTAAATCTACTGTTGTCAGTAGATGCTAAGCTTCTTTGCAGCGCTGCAGTTAAAAATAGTAAAGGAACTTTTTAAGCAATGCAGTTAATTGCAGCTGGAAATCAGTGGCCTGGTCTCAGTGTTGCCAAGTACAGCACCTGGCAGTGTTGAAGAAAAGCTGAGATGTCCAGGGCAGATGTAATGTGTAAATAGACTTCCCATTCTCAGCTAGTTCCAGCACAATAGGCTTGAGTTGCCAGGTGGGAATATCCTGATGAAAGGAGCAACTTCTTACTGCTTTTCTGTTCCACGTGTTAACAAGATCTTCAGTCAGGAACCATTTAAACAGAATAACAGTTTTATCTGGCACTTCTCTTAAGGATCACGAAGTATCCTTATAGCTTATCATCTCACTTGCAAAAACCCTTAATAGTGGTGGCTTTGATTCATATATTTCGGTACAAGGGAATTGGTGCCACATTAAAAGAAGGTGTTGAAGTTTATGCTTCATTCTTTTTTAGATAAAAAAGGGAGGAAAGCAGCAGACTCTGAAATGGAGAAGGGGGCTCTTCCTAAGCCACTTCAGCAAGAAGAGAAACTAGCACTGTTTCACCTAACAGGGATATCCAGTACTAGGTCAAGTGACTGACACAGAGTAGTGTTGCTTGGAGCTCACCTTTTCTCTACAGCATTGCAAGAGCTGAGATAAAGGAGATGCTGGAAGAAGAAACTTTATCTGAGAAGGAAATTCCAGCAAAGTAGGCAGATTTAGAGGAAAAGAGAGAATTTCTGTTTAAGAATCCCAATTAGATTTTTGAATAAACTTCATACCACTGTACAACTTTTTTGCTATAGAATATGGTCAGTTCTGGCCGGTAGGGGAATTAAATTTAAAAATTTAAAATTATGATGTTGATAAAGAACATTCCAGCAAACACACAAACCCAGCAGCCAGATTTGTAGCTGAAAAGCAGTGGCTGCTCAGCCTGGTTTGCTAGGGATAAAGAAAGATAAATCAAAGCAAGGCCTACACATCTCACGTCTTGGCATGGTATTAACTGCCAGAGCATCAGAGGAAATCAGACCAGCGAGCAAACGCAGACATAGCCTGTTTGCTCCTGCCATAGATGAGATTAAGCTAAGATGAAGGTGACTTAGAAAAGTGTAAATAATGTGACACTTGATAAATCCCTTTTAGTCCAAGATCTTGGATGAGATTCTAGTCAGAACTCTGTTACATGTGGAAGAACTCGTGCTCCTGCACCACATGCCCTGGACTTCATGACTCCAAATTTGTCACTAAAATGTGTCATTCCCAGGTGCTACAACTTCTTTCTCCAGGCTTCAGATATTTACATACCAACAATTCTGGAAATTGAACACAGGAGTTTAACTTGATCTTGCAGAAACATTCTCCATATTTAGTCCCTAAATAGGTTATTTTGTGTTCTGTAATTTTAAATTTAATGACACTGAAATCAGTCTGGCCTTCGGAGTGATTTTCTTCCGTGCATATTTGGATCCTTCTCTGTTTAAAAGTTCATCTCAGCTGCCACTCATTAATTCCCAATTGCTAAGACATTTTTTTGAATGTATTCCAAATGATTTGTCCCCTCACCACTACTTTGTGAATCCCATAATACAGCCTCTTTTTAGCTTGACTCTTTCAACCTTCAACACAGTATGTCACCATCTCATCTTCAGTGAATTCCCAACCTAATTTCTTGTATAAATTCCACTGAAAAAAATAGCTCCCATGTGGCATTGTATTAGGCTCCATTCTAAAGTGCAGGTAGGAAATCTTTTGTATTTGTCTTGTCTAGAAGGAACGTCCATTATTTTAGCAAAGACTAATATTAGGTATAATCTGACCTTCATTCCTGTAATTCCAGGCAGTATGCTTCACAGCTTTCTGTGTATATATTCCAAATTTCATTGGCTTATATTCTTTAAATTAAAAATATGTTTTAAATAGGAAAGGAGTAATGTTTAGAAATGTGGGGCTAGATTTTCAGCTAGCATAAAGGGTTTCTCAGTCAACTATGCCATTTTTTACCAGCTGACAACATGGCCTATGACCTGTAAAAGAATATTTTTAGAAAATACATTATTTTTACTTTCAGAATGGTTTACAGTGCATTGATTTTTAGTTGTTTTGCAGTTATTGAGATCATAATTAATAATACATTTCCTAAATAAGAGGTGTCCTAAATGGATTAGCATACATAAACATATAGATGTTTTTATATGCACATAATAAGTCTAGCAGCTCATCACTGTACCAGATTTTAACAGCACTTTAAAATGGAGCAGCAAACAGTAAGCTAAAAAAAAGAAAAAGAAAAAGAAAAAGAAAAAGCTTAGTACTCAACCATAGAACTCTACTTGGCTTTGAAAAGGGATACAGACTTCATATAACTATTTCAGGGTGTAAACCAGGAGTAAGCAGAAATGTGAGAAGGAAACATCCAAATAGGGAAGAACGTGTGAGAATTCTGCACTGAGGTGTCATATGCCTTTTTATAGGTGAGAGAAATGTTACCATAAAGAGAGAACATCTGTTTCTGCCTGATTTGGCTGGTGTATTTATCCTCTTATGAGGTTAATGAGTGATACTACTTAAACAGTGCAGAAAATGTTTTAGTAAAAAATTTTGATACTGCAATGTGGTATTTTGGGATAAAAATAATTATTGACAAAGTATTTGACCATAGTCACAGCTCCTGCTTTTTTTTTTTTAGGGCATTTGGTAGGATCTGCAGTGGCAGAGGCAGTGCATGAATTAGGAATACAATTAGGAAGAAAGAAGTTTTCAGTCTAGAATGCTGAATAACGGCCTTATGAAAGAGCAGTCCCTTAATTTTATGTGGTCAGATCAAGGGCTGTGCTGGCCTTCCACGACCAACTAAAGTGTTTCCAAGGATCCTGGGAAAAGGATCCTGTGGATCCTGCCTCACAAAACCCATGCTGCACACTTCTTTGTTGGGCTATTGTTTCCAGTGCTGGCTGGGTTTAGCCAACCAGGGATGCTGGCACATGATAATGAAGTTACGTCTTTACTTTACTAGGTAGACAGCTGCTCTGAAGTTAGAATGTTATGGGATTCCAGGAAGTTTATTTATTTTTTTTTTTTTAAAGGCAAAACAGGTAACGATAGAGTTTGATGTTAAAATTGATGAAACAGACTATCTAAATAGACTTGTTCAGAAATATGGGCAGGAAAGAAAACAATACACCAGGGTAAAGCATCACTCAAGACAGACTGATCAGAGGGAGCAGAAAAAGATACAGTTAGAACTGAAGACTGAATAAATTCTCAAGCTGTTTAGTATTATTCTGGAAAAGTATAGTTGTCTGTGACAAGAATGTTCTAAAGACTTAACAGAAGAAGGGGTGATCAAGGTCACATTTGTGACACTAGAAAAATACTACACTGAAAGTTGTTGACTTTTTGTCAACCAGAGAAACAGATAAAAAGGAAAAAAGGGAGGAGGGAGATATATAACAGAACAAGCTAGTTATATTCTTCAATTTTGAGTTAAATTTTGAATTTACCCCAAAATATACACAGAGAATTTAAAAATTATTAAAAAAAATTAATGGAGAAGTATGTTAAATGTCTTTTACACTAAGACATGCCCTCTCTCAAAAATCTAACATCTAATAGAATAGTTTCTATAGATGTTTTCTCTTAAACTTCCATATTGTGTTTATTCAGTTTACTAGCCAAAATAAGTTTTTGATCTTTTCAACAGTGTGGTTCCTGTCTAATAGATTGAAAGCTATATCCTTTTGGTTTCAGAAGCAATTTCCAACAATAGAAAACAAAGTTGAGATCCAAGAATGCCTTTTTTTTTTTTTTTCTAGCGATGCTGCCAAAAGCACAAGAATGCAGTCAGCCTCTTGAAAGCAAAGCAACTCCCAGGGCACTGCTTGTCAAGACTCTTCAGAGCATTCTCTTCTGTGGATTTGCAGACACGTAGGACTGGCTGTCCATTATTGACATTGCTGCCATTGCTCTGGAGCAGCGGAACCACTGGGGGTGTGCATCACACGCACACTGGGACCTTTGCGAACTCCGTGTAAGTAACTTGCAGTGCCTTCTGCTTTACTTGTTTTGACGGGCAAAGTTGCCCTCACGATTACAAGCAGCACTTTCGTTGCTCTTCTCAGCAGAGATCACTCCCTCTGTCAGAACTGCGTAGTCTTTGTAGGCCACAGACTTTTGAAGCAGTTTTCAGGAATGTCTAAAATGTTGTGGGTATCTTGCCCATGACTTGCTATGTGAGGGAGGGGTTTTCATTGCTAGTAATGCCTACTCGTTTGTTTAACAAAATATATAATTCATTTTATAAATACCCGTAAGTAACTTCCAACGTGCTTTCAGCATGTCAACAACATCACAAATTAAGAAGAAACAAATTACAATTTAATACAACTTCCAAAATGTTCTCTCTAAAGTTCTTAATACTAGGCTAGAATAAAAATATTCTCAGGATGGTGAAGAGTAACAGGATAAAAAGAATTGGTTGAAAATGAAATGCTGCAGTCAGATCTGACAAGCCAATAGGAGGAGGATATGGAAGATAAAGAGGGATCCTTTGGAAAGCAGAGAAAATTGTGTCTTATGACTTGATTGTTTCCTACTGTACCATCTAAACCCCTTCAAACTATTTAAATACATCATTTGTAGCATGTTAGAGAAAAAGCTTATTTCTTCTTCCTTAGATATGCTGTCTGTTGCTAATTCCTGTAATTGTACAGAGTTTCATTTATGCTTGCATGTTAAATAGACTAAGGATTAAATGTAAAGTTATCTGAATTTTTAATTTGTTTAATTTTATTAACTTAAAAGTAATTATTTTAAAATTCTTAGGTATAGGAAAGCTTTTTGTCCAAGGCGCCTTTCTTGGTGTTTTATGACTGCCTGAACTTTACAACTTGACTAAAAAAAGGGCCTCCACTCTTCAGATAAATGCCACTTGGCCACACGCAGGTGTATTCTAACTTATTTTTAATGATTTACACAAAATTACATATTATGTTCTGTCAATATCTGCTGTGCAATTACTTTTTTTCTGGTTTCTGAACTATAAGAACTCCTCCCTTTAAGTGGCCATCCAAGTCACACACCTCCTTGTTCCCTGAGGGGATGAGTGTAACCTCTCAAACTGGGTGTCTTCTGTTCTCTGCTCTAGGCTTAAAACTGGATTGTTTTTAAGGTAGTTAGAAGAATGTTTCTTCTTGCCCTAGACCCTTTTTTGATTTTGGTATCAGGAACATTCTGAACCTTCCTCGTTAAAATAATAGATGAAGAAAAATTACAGTAATTTGTCTTGTTAAAGAAAATTGCTCAGAGTCTCTGTAATGTGTCATACTGTGCTCCAGTTTCTGGACCGGTACATTTATGAAACTGCACATTTTTATATTCCTAAGGCAAGGATGGACTGGATGGACATACTGGACACTCATAACTTTTCAGGGGACTAGTACTGTGTTTATAGTTCCCCTGTTCTCCATGACATTGCCCCTGGAGGTCTGTCCTTGGATCTGTGCATAATCACCTAGGCTATTGAGGGCAGAGAATAGTTTCTGTGAGAGAAAGACTCACATGGACTAGAAAGAGTTGAGAAAGGAGGAATAAAAGAAGTCAGTAATCATTACTAGTATGAGGAAAGTGGTCAAGGAAAGATTGCTCATTCTCTCCTTGTTCAGATCAAAAATTTGGGAATTAATTTCTTGCAAACATTAGATGTAATCTAATCTGATAAAAAATATGAAGAAATCACCCTCATTCATTTTAAAAATCTCATACATTTGGGGATATTTTTGAACTTTCCTTTTTGGCCCCACTGCAGTTCCCACACAGAAATTTGTTTTGAAAGGATCCATGAAGACGACCCCTGACAGATTCCATTGTACTCATCACTGGGTGATGTTCCACAGCACAGCATCACCTTAATTTCTCCTTTCTTTTTTTTCCCACCATCTGATTTGAATGATAAGAATATAGAATGTGCATAAAATCAGTACCCCATCTTTCATAATGAATGTATATACACACATAAATATGATGTGCAGTTTTTCTCTGCTATTTCTAGACAACCCTAGCTTTATATGAACTTAATTGCATTATTTTATTATTTGCATTCTATTTTGTTATTTAGTAAGCTCCTGGTTTGGATGAGAAATAATGAGAAGGCTTTCAGAATGCAGATTAATGCAGGAGTTTTTTTTCCTCTGGCTGACATTTCCTATAGACCTACTGTACAAATGTCATCTGGGAAAATAATATTTGTCACAAATGTATTAGCATGAGGAGTAAAGCAGAAAAAGGTTTTAAACAAAACTGAATTGTTGTGTGTTTCTGGTTTTTTGTTGTTTTTTTGTAATGGAAGAGCTGAATTTTCACACCATTGCTAATATTGCAGAAATCATGGCAGAGATCTCTTCATTACTGACCACTTGGGCAGGATGAGGCCAAAGCTTTGACAGAACAGTCAGTGCAAAGGGTCACATAATACTATGCAATTCTGTTTGAGCCTGCAGATTTGAAAGGAGGCTCAGCCATGAAATAGGAGGCCTTTTCCCATGCTCCATCATCTCACTGAGATTTAAATAAAACATTGGGAAGTGAAACAAGTTGAGAGTTCTTTGGAGAATGACAGGAACAAACCAAGTAAGCAAAGAATCACTGCTTTGGCACCAGCAGGGCACTCGTCTGCCAGTCCGCCTGAGCTAACAACTTCCTGCAAAGCAACTGGCATGGAATACAGTCATCTTTATGACAAAATGCTCTTTAAAAGTAACTTTAAAATGTTTATTTTTGTACCTGGCAATTTGTACATCTATGTACCATTGCCACAATGCTGTTAAACACAAAAGCCACCAGCTACGGCTTCTTCAAATTCCAACCTTATTCATTAGCTGCTGCTTCATCATCAGTGGAAGAAAATTATCTAGTAATCAAGTTGCTAATGCCAGTCCAACTCTTGCTATGGAGACTGTGAGACCCAGGAACTTTTTCTCCATTAGATGACTTTTGTGGTGAACGTGACAGAAATCATCAGTGTAGTGTGAAACAAATACTGCTGCATCCAAAGCCATAGCAGAATCAGGATTTCTTTTAAAATTTCTACAGCCAAAAGAGAAATGCCTCAGCTTTTGGGATGTCTTTGTATTCAAAATGAGCACATACCATTTTATTTTTAACCAAGATGACCCAAATTGAACACAAGTAATTCTACTTTCAAAATATTCAAATCCAATGCCACCAAGCCAGCTCTGGTACCAAGAAAATGCCTTTCCTCTACCTCATCTCTTTCTCCTGCTTTTAGTCCACTCCCTTTTCCTTCCTCTGCTCAGCTTTTGAACCGAGAAGTCCCTCAGCTCAAAGGAACTAGCCTTCAGTTTGATGTTTTGAAACCTTGCCTGGCCTCAGACAAGTGGATGTAACAGCTCAGCCCCTTGTAGGGGTGAGAGATGAAACAATGTCCTGAGGAGCCCAGATTTCCCCCAGTCTCCTTCTATCCAAACACAGCACTTAACCTATACGGTCACCTGAATGATGAGGCCCTTTATGTTTAGCACTTTCTCTGGATAGTTTAATATGAAGTAATTCCATTAATGTTTCATACTCTTGTTTCATTAATTTTTTGAAGGAAGAATGTATTATTAAATGTTCAGTCCCTTCTCTCTTATCAGTTCAATTAAGGTACAGGAGGTACATCCATGAAAATGTCCCCCAGCAAAACCCAAATTAACACCTGATATTTTGAGGATTAAGAAGGCAGTGAAAACCACAAAAAATGTAAGGTTTTCAAGCTCCTCTCATATATAACACACAAAGGGGGAAAAAAAGTGCGGTGGCTATTTTCATATTAAAGAAAAATGCTTGTTGTAATTACAAATTACAACATATGAAATCCTCGCTTTAAAATAAGTACCTTTCTTGATTAGGGCCTTTCCCAAGGCTATTCAGCCTTTACTTCTCATGAAAACCTTTGTCTCTCAAAGCATAAGCTCTTCTTTCCACTTCTTGCTAGTTTTCTTTGTCCCTTTCACATTTCCACTCAGCAATGTTGAAATTCCTGTGTTGCTACCTAATTGTTCAATTTCAGTGTTTTTAATGCTGATTATTAGCACTACTTATTTACTCGAGACATTCTAGGACTGGTTTAACTGCATGAACAGTGTGTTTCCAACAAGCGCCACATTTGTTTATTTCTAGATTTTTGTCTATGGTGAAGTTTATTCAACTCATCATAATTCAGTTGACTTTTTAGTTAGATGACATGATTAGAAGTCCACCTCAGCCTAAGAATGCTGTTTTACAACACTTGCAGTTCTGTAAAATCACAGTCTACTGCATATAGAAGTTACGGTACATCCCAAATCGCTGGGAATAGGATTCTCCCTATGGTGGGTGGTAGAGAGACCTGACAGCAAAAAATGCTCCAATAACATTTTAATAAAAGCAAGGTTTCTGAAAAACCCAGTTTCACTATAATGTGGCTGGGTAGTGGTACCAACTACTCAAGTGCCTCACACGGGCTGTGCACAAATGGAATAATTCTGTCCCAACAAACCTTCACATCAATCTCCAACACAAAAGTGGATTCACTTGGGATTGTGCCACCTACAGCCTTTCACCAAAACTGTAAGGCATGTTGTCAGAGTCCCCCAGAAATGATTCCATCTATTAGTGCTGGGACTCCAGAAGCCTCAAATTCCCTCCAGTCACCCCCACTTTCCTCCATACCCTGCGTGTTCTTTTCCCTATCATTCCTGTGTCCTACATAGTGCAAGCAAAGATGTACAGTATTTTGTTTGGGCTTTTTTTTTTTTTTTTTTTTTTTTTTTTTTTTTTTTTTTTTTTTTTTTTTTTTTTTTTTTTTTTTTTAATATGCTGTGCCTAATGAGAGCCTATATTCCTGTGTGTAAGTTACAGAGCATTCTGTGTAATGCCAATCATTTCTTTGACTTCATTGCCATACTTGGGATAAAGTTCCTGATTAATGAGTCTTTTTACCCATGCGAGTAGAAAACGAAGAGATGGCATTTAAAGCCCAGTGAGCTGTGGAGACAGGCAGAGGAATCAGCATAGTGTTGTTTATGGGTTTGACTGGCTTACAGCTTGTTACACACCTAAAATAGTGAAGGAATATTCGTGTTTTACCTGTTAATAGAGCACTGTGCTGTACAATATTTTCATCTGCTGAAAATGCTTTTTATAAAGTATGGATAAAGCATGTATATTTAAAAAAAATTCCCACTTGCATAAGCTAGTACATCAATGACATAGTTGAAAACACTTTATGAAACAGTGTATTAACTCAGGAAAATACAAATGAAAACTGTATATTAATTGCTTTATAAGCCCTCCTATACTCATGTTTTATTAACATGTTAATATTATCAAATATCCTGCTAGCATGTGATACTCCCCCAAATAAGGTACTATTTTTACTTGGTTTATGAAAATAAATGAGCACCTCAGATTAGCATTTTGATTTTGCATGAAAGCACATAATGTTTTTTCTTGTATTCCCTGATTGTTTCAAGGGCATTGTGTCATACCATAAAGCTGAAGACTCTTTCATCTTTCTTCAGATAAAGTTGCTAATTATTTTTAATTTTACATGATATTTAAAGACTTTAACATTTATTATTACTATCAGTACCAAATCCTAACATAATTCAGGGTAGGAAGACACTCAAGAGTTTTTTTTTTTTTAATGTTTCTGTTACAAAGTACAGTGATGACATACTCCACCACCACCTCATTCCCTTCCCTGACTAGAATTTTATCAGAGTACAAATGTTAGGAAGCTCAATGAAAATACAGTTTAATGCAGCCAGTTAAATTGCCTGAGAGGAAACAGTGCATACAGCTTTTTTAAAGCCTTTCCCCTCAGGCCATTAACTAAGAAACTGGTCACTAACTGCTGGTAACAAACCATTTTGGAGGGATTATTGCTATCACCAGTATTCAGCGTTTTATGGCTACATTTTGTTAAAGACATTAGGAACTGTAACATGGATGAGCCCACAGTACTGGAAAAATCATTTTCCCTTGTGATTAACAATAGTTTTTCTTCCAGACTAGATGTCTCGAGTAGTGGGTTCATTATTTGTCATATCTCCCAATGCTGTAAAAAAGGCTTTCCGTTCTGGCCAGGTTTCAAATGAAAAGAGTGAAACTATAATACTGGTCTCTAGGAAACTATGACTCTTGTAGAAACCACCACAAGATTTTGATTGTTTCCAAGAGTTGTAGCTGCCCCAGAGAACAGGTAAGAGACAAAACAACATGCAGCAGCTTTCCCTCCTGTGATCAGCTGTTTCTTGGTGAAGGCTTCAATACTGCTGAAGACATAAACAGGGTTATATGTGCATTTGATATGAGGGTGTAGTTTAAGTTTAGGTATTAGAAAGGGTGTTTGATCAGGATGTTTCTAGCACTCTGCAGTTAGTTCCATTTCCTGATTACTGCAATTTACATAATCTATAGTATTAGCAAAGAGGGGTCAGTTGTAATGGAAAGTGCAGAATTTTAGGAAGTTCAGCACTTAATTATGAAAAGTTCTGTGGAGCTCCAAAAAGCTTTTTTTTTTTTTTTTTTTTTTTTAAGGAACTCCATCTAAGAAGGTATTTTGACAGCTAAGTTGTATAAATGATATTGTTGAGTTAGAATGCAGATTACAAACATATTATTTCCATGGCAAATATGTTTTTCACTCTGTTCTATCCCCCTCCATCTTTTAATTTAGAAAAAAAACCCCCATAGATCAGAACATATCATTAGCTGTGCTTCTTAGTGAACCTGACTTTTCTCGAGAAATTTACATCTTTCTCTCATTTTCTGTTAAGGTTTCTTACCCTGTTTTCTCACCTAAAGAATTATAATGAGGTAGAGAGAATGAGATCTATGGGGAAAGCAGTGGACCTAGAGACTAAAGGTAAAAGGATGATTGATGGTATGAAATTACCATAAAAGTACAATCAGGATCAGATTTTAAAATGAATTTTTAAGCAGCCTAAGAGATACTCTTTGATTTGTAGTCTGGTGGAATGGATAATGTCTCATTCAGTGGATAAAGTTTCTCACTGTGTGACTTGAGCTTTTTCTGATCTTTCTGACTGGGAGTAAAATGGAACCAAAGCATAAAGTGGTTTTTAATGCTGAAAATATCAAAAGCAATATTCTTAATGTCAAAACCTAGGCGTAGCAGGTGAGAAAAGAAAAATAAATATAAGAAAATTACAGTGTTGGTATTATTGTATTAAAGATGCTGTCTTCTTATGCACCCTTTTGGATCTATAAAAATATTTTAAACATAAGTAAGGAAAGGGTCAGATCTTTATGTTGATATGAAAATCCCCCTAATTTTTAAACACTTTAGGACTGAAGCATTTGTGAATTTTTTAAAATAATCAAATTCCAATACAAGACAAACACTATAATTCATGTCTGTGCAATGCATGGCATCTCAATACAATGCATGAAATCTCAATACAACTAACAACAATTTACAGAGCATTTGGTGGGTCACTTAAAGCAGAACTTAGGGGATATTTAGGAGCGTAAAATAGTCTGTAAAATTATTACTATATAATTGCATCAAATATTAAGATAAATTTACAAAAGTTTCAAGTTGAAATTAGGACATTTTTATCTTTCTAATGTAGTGAATTCTCATGAGGCAACTAATTGGCTCTGCAGGATTACGTTGTGGGCAGGTTGTTGGTTTTCTTTTCTTTTTTTTTTTTTTTTAAGAAAATTCCTTCAATTGTGAATTCTTGGGTTTTTTTCCCCCCTCACTCCCTAGTTTTATTTATTTAATTTAGAAGATTTGAATATGATACTAATATTTTAAAATAGGGAATTTTTTTTGTAAGCTAATTCACTCCTTTCATGTAGAAGGAAATTGATGATAAATTTCCCTTCTACTATATATGTAATAAAGATGGTCATGTATACCATTTATGGGCATAACCTCAAAGGATTTATTTTATTATCTGCCTTCTTATTATATGGCTGGATATTGTGATAATAAAATTACCAACAATATTTTAAAATAGTTTAGCAGTATAAAGAAATGCCAGGATTTCCAACAGTTGCTTCTTATGACAGTTTTCATTTTTTTCCCTCCCACTGACAGTTCCCATAATGACTTTAATCATATAGTCTGGAAATGGAGCAGGTTACTGAACAGCAACAAACTCACTGGTCAATGTCGGTGTCACTTTTCTGGGAGCAGGACTTTTTTGAGCATCAAGGAACTCATTTTAACAGCCTGCTGGAAAAGTGTTAAGTGCATTAACTCCCTGTCAATCACATTTTTAGCACGCTGGCCAAATTATTATTATTATTTGGCTCAAGACATTCTATTGAAACTTATTTGTATGGTATTCTTATCTGTGTACCTTATGTGACTAATGATGATTGTTTATGGAGTGGTGCCTGTCCAATTATTTTTGAAGGAACACAAGAATGCAGAATGACTGGAAGCATCAGGTTTTTGCCAGAGAATGCCTCAGGTAAGAGGAGAATGGCTAGAGGCTATAAGGAATCACAAGAGACAAGTCAGAGTCGTAAATTGGGAAACTGACATATCTCATCTAATATACTTGCTAACTAGGCCTTTAAAAACCTTGACATTTAACTAAGTTTGTGGAAAAGTTATAGATTTTGTCCTTTTCTATTGGCTATAACTCATTAATATGATGAACTGAGGTGTTTATAATCATTATCGGCATTAGCAGACTAGCATATGGGATCATTTATAGATCCAGTTAAGCACCTAACAACTGCTCAGTTGTTTATGTAGGTTGTGCCTTTTCCAAAGTCAAGTCAGTCAAAAATGATATTGCAAGTTATTTACCCTTTTAGTACTTCAGTGTGTGAAATGGGATGAAAGAATGCTGGTATTCAGCTGAGGCATTTAAATAATGCTTTGGAAGTCCTGGCCTGCTTAGAACAGACTGCAATCTTTACTGTAAAACAGAAATTTCTGATGGTTTCAAGAAAGAAAAGGTAGTATAAAAACAAACTTTGCAGTGAATGCTGCCTATTAACTCAAAAGGATTTAAATACATCAGGGACTTAACTTTTTTTTGGTGAAAGTAAACTTTGTCTTTGCCCATTGATGTTCCAAGGATAAGAAATACTGTGTAATTAAATACATGCCCTGCCCTGATTCTGGTTCTATATATATAGATTTTTATATAGGGGAAAGATATTCAATTTGTGTGTAAAAAAATAAACCAAAAAAAACTTCAGCCACAGAATTCTGTGAAATGAACAACAAAAGAAGCTCGTTTCGGTATGAAAAGTGGAGATGATCAGAAAAGCAGCAGGAGGAGGCACTACAGCCCAATAGCTAAAAAGGGTCTGTTTTAATTTCTGAATAGCTGTAAGAATTAAATTTAAGCAATATACTTTGCAAGTAAGCAATGTTATGCTTAGGGATTGCTATAATTTTTTCAAAAAGCAGGGAAAATATGAAGAGAGCTAGTCAATGGAGGCAGGGGGAAGCTATTAGGGATTGTTTTCCCAGGGCAGGAAACTGAAATTCAGTAGGAAACGGCATTTTGACAAGCACTTTGTATTTCCAAACAAAATGGAATCTTGCTCATTTAGTGCAACTGGAAAACAATTAATTGAGGCAGAATCCCCACTTTCATCGTACACGTGAGAAACTCTATTGACTTTTAGAGGGTTTGAGTTAAGTCTACCACCACTAAGAATTCTTTCCTTTTACCTACTGTATTTTGGGGACATGAATAAATTATATGGTTACATATTACAGTAGGAGAGAAAATGACTTCTACTGCTCAGGTTGTGTGACGTTTTCCATGCTATCCCCATTTTCAGCAGCTCATAACTTTCTGAAAACTTCTGGCTGCCGGGTGAAATTTTCCATAGTTAAGGTCTCTGTTGGATGAAAATTATTTTTTGAAAGTTTGAGGGACTTGTTCCATTATTTCTGGATACGCATGGATAAAAACATATAGTCCATCAGGCAAACATTCTTGTTTCTTCTGCACTATACTGTCATCCAAATGGAGAGTGAAAAGGGGATCATTTTATGTGAATTTGTGGACAGCAAATGAATAATTGCATCTCTGCTCAAAGAGTAGCCTAGTTACTTTGGAAGGCAATGAATATCTGAGAGGAATTTCCAGTATTATTCATTTTGTTGCTGAATTCCCTAAGCTCTCTGGCCTCAGCACACTTTTCAGGTGATAACCACACAAACTTGTTAAATATAAGTGTTCTTTACCTGGTCACTTAGGATCAGCAATTACTCAGCACTATTTTGACTGGTTTAGGATTGCTGAAGGCTGTGTGTTGGGTTATATTCAAATAAGTCTCCAGATGTAGTGAAATGAAATCGGTGTGTTCCCACAGGTATAAGCTCCTTGGAATGCTGTGTTCCATCATGAATCTAATCTTTCAGAGGGACGTGTCAGAGGACATGTTAATTTTCTTCCAGTTACACTGGAAGGCACTCTCCAGTTGGTTAAAGAAATAAGTGTAAGTAACTTTGAAAAGAAATTTATGCTTGCAAGAAATAAAATCTATTTCAATTGTTTATCCCACCTTCTTCAGCTGAGAAATTCAGTGCAATAGGTGTTCTGGTAGGAACTTTCATAGACGTAGCAGACTGCTAAATAATATTGTTTACACCAGAAAATTGGCTACAAGTTGTTCTCAGCCAATGAAGAAATAGTAAGCATATGATCTCACTCAATGCCTAAAAAATCCAATAAAGCATTTTAGCAAATTGCCTGCAGAACAAGAATGACTGTAAAAATTATTTGTTGCATAAATGCTTTGGGTAAGAAAGGAAATCATTCCTATCTCAAGAGGCTGAAAATTAGACAAGCTGTCAAGGCAAAAGACAAGCAACACACACACATATATATATATTTGTGTGTGCTACTGTTTGCTTTAAAGTTCCTCTACCTTTTTTTGTGAACAGACCATGGCACATGTGTGAGGACAATGTAAAACTTTCAGGCAATATGTTCCCCAATCAACAGATACTGTGTTTAAAGAACAAAAATTGTGCTATGAAGAGCAGTGCATAGCAGGAAATACAGAACATACAGGCCTCTTATTCTTGGTGAGCATCAGTTCATCAGGTCAGCATTTCAGCCTAAATATTTTTATATCAGCCATTTAAGAAACTAGGCAGCTGAGGAACAGTCACAGAGCCTGTGACTCGCTGCCCCAGCAAGGCAAGGGAACAGAGGGATGAAAACCTGCAAATTGCACCAGAGCTTGTAGGAGAAGAGACATATGTGGGTTTTCTTAGCTCCAAGTACAGTGAGACTGCTTAATCCTATAAAATTAGTGTCACTTTTGTGATATTCGTATCTGAGTTGGGGTCATTAATTTAAATAAAATAACCAAATAAAGGTGTATAAGCAAAATGTCGCCTGCAATCACTTGAAATAAACCCTTGCAAACGGGCAGTAAAAATAAACCCTGGAAGGGAGTACATCTTCCCTCCAGAATGAAATAAAAGGCTGAGAAAGAGTTGCTTGCTTTCTTCCTTAAAAGAATTAAGTGTCTTAACAAAATTGATAAATTTGGAGAAGTGTTGGAAATTTTTTTTTTTTTTAAAGTTCTGAATGTATTCTCCCTGTTTGAATTTACAAAGCAAACATATAAATAGAAAGGAGGAAAAACAGTATTTCAGTCCCTGTCAATTCTTTGCATTTTGATAAATTCCATAAAATACATCTCCATAAATGAGAATGGGTTGTTACATCTTTCCCTGGGAAGTCATGTGAAAAACACTATGCCAAGTTTTAATGCTGGATCTAAACTTGCAGTTAGCCTTTTCTGTAATGCTGTAGACTAAAACTTCAGTTCACAACTTGACCAAAATGCAAGCTCCAGACCCAAGCTTCATTGCTTAAATAACGTATCTTGTTTCAGCGTTATTTTATAGCTCTTATTTTCTACTTTCTATTGGTTAATTGATAGGAATAAGTGAATAGAAGTTAATTATTTGGAGTAATAGCTGTAGTTAATTAAAAAAGAGATATGAAATGTTTTTGCTTCATTATGAGGAACTGTCTGTTACTGTGAAGGTCAGTGAAGCTGGCAAAGTTAATGCAAGGTGCATACAGGTACATTAGGTAAATTTGCAAAAGCATTTTGTGGAAAGGTGTACGTATTAACTTTCCACCTGAAATCATTGTTAATAAGTCAGCAGCTCAGTACAGGCAAACTCTCCATGTGTCCAAGTGCTCTTGGGCTGCCCACGTTGGTTTTGGGTTGGCTGCTCTGTTCAGCATTCAGGCTCTGCACTGTGTGTGGAACAGGCCCTGACTTCAGCAGGGTCTTGAGTCCTACACGTGAGTATATCTCCTTCTGCTTTGCAATTCCAAAATTCATATAATCAGATCTGAGACGTGTATCACTGGACATGAATGGAATAATTACAGAGACGGGACCGGAAAAATACATGGAACATTCATATTTTTAGCAAAACAACACTTGAACGTACATTTTCTTGTCTT
The DNA here is from genome assembly GCF_003031625.1 of Empidonax traillii. Classification (NCBI taxonomy): domain Eukaryota; kingdom Metazoa; phylum Chordata; class Aves; order Passeriformes; family Tyrannidae; genus Empidonax; species Empidonax traillii. The sequence continues at coordinate 229,128 of NW_020955486.1, read as the reverse complement.
ACTAGGGTGCATGGGAAGAGAACAAGAGAGTATAACTGGTTTTGTGCAAATCTTCCTTAATTTTGTCAGTTTTTTAAAAGTAAGGAACGGAAAATCAGCACCCTCGTGGCATTGCGACTGCCTCTCCAAACTCCGTGTGTGGGCAGAGCTGTGGGTTGGTGCTGCAGAGTGGGAGAATGGAGAGACAGTGTTGGAAGCTGGATTAAGCTCTATGCCTCCTGTTCCCTTTCCCAGCAATGCCTCCTTTGTACCCCCATGCTATGCCCTTCAGTATTTCAGGTAGGGAAAGAGGGAAGAGTCCTCTGAAGCCTCAGAACTGTGAATCTAGCACAGGAAGAAGTGTGTAAAGGCACAAGCAGGAGGTTCAAGATGGAAGTAGACCTGAGATGGAGAATGAGAAATGAGGAAGAAAGCACAAAGCCTTTGGAACTGCTAGCAAAAGGAAAAAAATGTAAAAAGGAATCTCTTTTGTAGTAAAGAGATATAACCAGGCAACAGGCAACAGATAAGCTCTTATCTTTTCTCATAGCAAATTTCTGTGATCTGAGGTTCCAGATAGATTTTGATACATGATACATGTTATTTATTACTATATATCATGACTGTGACCCACTCAAGTCAGCGAGGACTTGTCACATAACATTCAGTGTCTTAGTTTCCTTTTGTGTTGTACTTGGATAATAACTTTATTTTTAAATACATAAGAACACTTTAGAGAAATAGATGTTACTATTTTTAATTTAATCAATTATCCCCAAATCCCAGGGTATTTAGAAGGTAACATTTATTATCCCTATTGCTTAAAAATAAATGATTTCTTAGAAAAGAATTGCAAGGAGCACATATCACTTTTTTTTCCCCAGCAGGAGTTGCTTCCAGCATTATCAGGGAAAGGGTGTAATTTACTATCCTTAAAAAATGATTATCCATTGCAGGTTTAATTCCAACAATCTTCTAGTAATTGAAACCATTTCTTATAGGTAACCAAATCTGAAATCAGATAGCTTAGCATAAACTGCTCAGACCAATGTGTAGTTGAAATTAAAAAGCTTGGATTAATTTTAGGAAAGCAGCTGACCTCAGTTTCCTTTATGCAATTATATTTACCATTCACTCTTTAATAACTATTGTTTTCATGAGTCTTACTTGCAGTTTAGAAATTCCCCTGCCCCCCAGTTTACATTTTTCTAAGACTCTCTAATAAAGTTAAGAAATAAAAAGAAACCATTTGTTTCCCTTTCTCAGGGTGATCAACATGAGCAAAGAAGGGACATGTTTTTAAAGCACATGCTTTTAGCCTGTGAGGCTTAACAGTAAATTTTCACCAATTTGTTGTGAAATGTACTGTTATCAGCATTTATTGATAGAGAGCTGAAGTAGAAGAAGACACTTTACTCCGCCTCATAGTGATGAGTTACAATAGGGCTAAGGGAAAGGCTGAATTTCCTGATCTTGATTCAGGGCTTTAACAACACATCACACAAAATTGCTACCTGAAAAGATATAACATTGGCTATGGAATTAATAATGCCTCCATCATTATATGAGAAGGAAAAGAACAATTTTTCTTAGTTTATTATGACACTCTTGGTTTATGTCCTTTAAAAGTCTCCCCTAAATTGCATATGTTTTGGGGTGTCTGTATTGGGGATGATTTTTGAGGGGATAGACAATTTCTGGAATACTTAGGGACTGATGGAAGACTGATTTTCAACTCAACAGCTTTAAGAGTGGCAGGTGCCATTATGTCTCTGCTTTATATACTGTTTGCAACTATTACTAAGGGTTTCTAGATCTATTGGAAGGATGGAACTTGAAAAGTAGTGTCTGATGGCTGTGAAACAATTTTTGCTGGATTATTTGTGGGTAAAAGGCTTTTCTTGTCTAGTGTTGTTAGTGAATCACTAGTGGGGATTGTGACTAGCTAAAATAATAAACAGGTAGTCATTGAAAAAAAAAAAAGTTAAGCCTATAAGCAAGACACAACCTGATTGCAAAGTCATTATTTTAGGGAATGACAGTTTTGCCATAATCATTACAGCACAGAATCCTATCTTATATGTTTGTAAATTTATTTTAGTAGTTCATTGGTATGGTTGCCCTCCCAGGCAAATTTTACAATTTTGTATGAAACATGTTTTTGACCCAAGTCAAGTTATAATCCAGGTTTTAATATTGACCATTAAGCTGCTGATACATTGCCTATGGTAAATATACAAAACTCTGTGGAAAATAAACAGCAGTTTATTTGTCAAAGGTATTTGGCAGATCAATAGAATATCACTAGTATTGTCTTTGTGGAAGGCAGAATATCTAAATCGGTATTTTGCCAAGACTTTTGGGCTGAATTCTCTTGTGTCTCTATTGACAGGTAGATGAGCACTGTAACACCTCTGATGAGAACAAACCTATCACCTTTTGGTGATCTAGATTTTATGTTGTGTAATTTTTTCACCATATGAGATGTTTGAATTGTTAAACAGGGTCTCTTGGAGTAGTCCAAAGCTTTCACTCAAAGTACTTTTGGTTCCTGGGCTCTTCTGTGTTTTTCTGACTGTTCTGATTGTGAGCCCTGCTCTGAGGGTAGTTGAGAAAAGCTACTGACAGCAGCAGATTCTTCCATCATGTCGGTCTTTCTATCCCCTGACAAGGTTGATAGTCAGCAACTGAATATGCAATGGCTATAAATCTTGCAAAATGATTAGCCAAAGGCTATCATAATTCATAAACTCCTAAAGATTGAGAAGTGTTCTACTTAGCTGGGGTGCCTTTCCAGATTGAATTCAAATTACTCTTTGAGTTAGCCTAATTGAAACAGAAAAGCCACTTTGCAAATGAGAAAAAACAACCAACCAACTACCCTGATGTGTCATTTAGGCCTCTACCTACTGAAAGCTTAACTTTGAAGATCGCAAGGATCAGAATATATAAACATCACCTTTATGTGAAATGTTAATAAAAACATAGTAAAATAGTGAACTGCCCCTCCTGTGTTCCCTACTGCTTCTGCTCAACATGAATATGTTGTTTTCTTGCCTTTGTAGACCCAGGAAATTATTAAGAAGCTGCAGTAAGTTTTTTTCTTTCCCACTAAAACAGAGCAGTTAGCAACAGGTAATTTCATTCCATTGCCCTTAGAATGCACTTTACAGTTAGAAAGACAGGCCATAAGTAACATTTAAAAGCCCTGTGTACTACTGTACAGCTTTGGTACTTCGGTACGCTTGCATTTTCTACCTGATTGATTAGGCATTTAATAGATTTTACCGAGAATTTCTATGCAGAATCAACACATGATGTTTTAGTGTTATGCAGCAATAAGAGTCAAGTTAACACTCCTGGTGCAGAAGACATAATACCAAACAAGTGGAGAATTAGACTCTTCAGAGCATATTTTTGTCTCCCTTGCGCTGGAGTAATGCAAGCATCTCCCTGAATTATAGTGGGAGGATTCTCCCGAGTTTCCTTCACACATGTAATTTGGGGAAAGCAAGGGAAGACAACTGGAACTTCAGCCTTGCTATTGCATAATTATATTAGCAACTGAAATTCTAGCAGATATCTTTCTGACAGCTGTTTGGCTGCACCCCCAGCGCCTCGCAATGAAATGTATGCTAGAAACTTGTAATGGCCCAATATTTAAGAAATGGAGTGAAACCTTTTAATGAAAACACACAAAATGAATTTAAAGTATATGATTTCTTTAAGATTATTTTGCCTAGGCTATGTGTCACCCTCCCATCAATTTTCATCTGATGAATCCTTTGGGGAAGGCAAAGAGATACAAGCCCAGCAAAGTGAGAGCTCTGATAGTCCCACAGTGATTCAGTCCACCGCCCCACGAGGCTCTGGTGACCTAAGATCAAATTGTCATTTAAAATCATCAGGCACAGGTGTCACCAGTGTCACCAGGCCAGATTCACTCCAGGAATAATTTTACTGCAGTCAGTGAACAGACAAGAATAGCGAATGTTGATACTTAACTGTAGTTTACACTTAAATGCAATTAACACTTTTTCATGTGGATGAGCAACATTTTTGTGTGAAGAGGTTATTGTGTAATTTCACTTTTATTTCATACTTACTGCCACATGCTGTTATTTTGTTCTTCTAAATGGTGTTAATATTCTCTTTAACTACATTGAATACAATATCACATCTTCCTTTTGATTTATAAAATACGCTTATGAAACTAAAATCACGTAGACTACTAAAATATATTAGAGTCATGGAGACACTGTCAATTAAAAGACTGCTCCAAAAATTCAGTTTATGGTCTCAACAAAGTCTCTTCAAAAAATAAGCCCTTGAAGTTTCTAGGGGAACAATCTGGGGCTTTTTTAGTCAGCAGGGAGCTGAACTCTGAGCTCTCACTGCTCAGCACAATTCATGGCTGCCTAAATAGCTTTATAATTCCAGAATTTCATCTCATCTGAAGTGTCAAAGTAGAATACAAATAGAGAAGTGACCTTTAATCAGTAACTCAAACCATAAAACTCATGTATTTTGGAAACAATCTGGAAGCAACTGCAAGATTCCCTGTGAGCAATCCCACCACAGCAAGCACGCACATACCGTTTGACACGGAGAGACACCAGATTTAGCTCGGCTTGAATTATAGGGGAGAGCTGAATCTCTGATACATCTGAATCAGAAATTTCTGTTGTTCTTTGCCAAATAAATGTAGGAAGAAAACACTCGTGGCTCCAGATATTATTATTTGTCCATTAAAAATAGGTAAAATCACAGTTTGCAAGCATATTTCCAGCAGGTATATTTTACCAGAAGCCATTTCCTCATAATAAAACACAAAAACTCTAGCAACCATTAGAGTCTCTGTTGTCTCTCTAAAATGCATTTAGCAGCAATAGCTTTGACAGAGGTTTTATTGATTTTCATTTCAATAAAAGATTTTTTTAAATAAAATTTTTGATGAAGAAGAAAGCAAATTCTTATTATGAAAAGACTGAAAAAGATCCTATTCAACTAATGCAACAGATTATAATGAATTATAATAATAAGAGAAAATTTTGTATACACTTTTCAGGCCCAGTTCTCACAAATATATCACCAGATATACACAAAATAATCCTTTGTAGCTGCTGCTTAAAGATACCCCTGGCTCCAAAAAAATCTCTTTAGTGGACCAAAGTATGCATGCAGTGTCTGATAGCTTTATTATGCGTAAAAAGAAGAAAACTACAGAAGGATGTGCAGTGTAGTATGACTAGGAGAAAAGAGATTTTTAGATTTCCCCACATTTTCTCTGTGAGTCTGTGTTGGCAGCATTCATATTAATTGAATTTTGTGACTATGTTTCTTCAGTAAATATTCAGTCCTGCCGTAACAGATGATCTGGGATTGCGTTGGCAGAAGCTTCAGCTTTCATTTTTACATTCTGCTGTTGGTCATTTCAGGCAGCATTCAAGGAACGTACATATTAAAAGAAAAGGCACTTCAAGCACATAGCTGCTCTCGCTTCTCAGTACTATACAAGGGGAGCCTTCATTTACATCACTGGAATGTAGAATTAGTTTCAGAAGAGTCAGATGAGGCCCATGAGCCCCAGTCCTAACAGGCTCACAGCAGAATCTAGTTATTCATCAGCGCCAATGGGTTCTGTGCGCACAGAGAGGCTCAGAGAGGACGCATTCCACTCTACAGACCTGGGTAAAAGGCAGCCTAACAGGAAGACTCAAATCATGCTATCAAGGGCACAATAAATAAAAAGAGCTGCTCTTTAACAGACATCCCCATTTGGACATTTCTAAAGGGGCACAATGTTCATCAATCGTCTTGTGAGTAGCGGCTACTTTTATGTAAGGAAAGAAAGCCTTAGCGTTTCAAGAATGACTCCTGCAATTGCCACACTGCTGTAGATAAACAGATTCCCACCTGCTGGCTCTAAGGATCAGAAATGCTCACTGACCACAAGGGCTGCCCAAAAGTCACAAAAAACTGCTGGAGAAAGATTACACAGCCTGAGCACAGGTCAGTGTCAGTGTTCAGGTGAATTAGAAGACAGAACATTTACCCAAGAGAAAATTCTGTCGTTTCTGAATTTTTGCCTTGAAGCAGAATAAGGAGGCAGCATTTCTAAGTTTGCAACCAAATTCCCACAAACCTCAGGGAGGAAAGATTTTGAACAATTCAGCATGATGTAACAATACAGAAGCAACCTACAAAAATGAAATATGCAAATTATAATAATAATTAACTATTTTTTTTAGGTATCCACACTTTGAAGGTAATTACTAGAGCTGTGAGTATATTGACAACCAGAAGGGCTGTGCAAGGTAGTTCTGGTAAAAGGACAATAGAGATTTATCTAAGTAACACCCAAAATAAAGCCTCATTGCTTGAAGTTGTTCTCCTTCTGCTGGAAGAAGTAACAAAGTAGAACTCATAATTACATTATGACATTTCTTTTAATGTTAGTTAAATGGAGAAGACTTCAGAGTTTCTCAATGGAGTTTCTGCTGCCAAACATGCACACACATATACTCCTTATAAAAATCAATATTAAAAAGTGAGAGACCACTCATAAAAGACCCCTACCAAAACATAGATGCCTGTTCCACGTTTTATTTCATGGTAAACTACTGCTTGAATTTCTCAGCAGGAATCATCAATATAGCCCCAAGAGACCAAATGACATCTTTGTGACTGGCTATTTATCTCTATCCCACTTTTGTCAGGAAAATTTGTACTAAAAGCATAACAAATGGTTCTTGAATTTGTAATATCTCATTCATGTGATACAACTAACTGCTCAGTGATATATTAATGTCAGTCTCAGTTAAACTGGCCCAATTTTGTTTCAGTTGCTACTAGAAATGAATGTCACCCTTACAACTGTATTCATTTTGAATGCACTGATTATAATGCAGTACAGTGCTACCTTCCAAAACTAATTTACAAGGGCTTTAGTATATATCTATGCGTTAGTAAGTTAACCTGTACCAGTCCTTTAGTCAATGAGGAATTAAAGCACAAAGATTAACAAAGGAGGATTTTAAAAGCTGTTCTCTTCAGCTGTATCAGTGTAAGAAGAGAGAAAGAAGTTGTGAACCTTTTCATAAGGGGAGGGTGGCTGGTAATACATTGCAGTAAAACAGAGAAAACCACTCCAGTTCAAGAAAGGAGATGGCCATATTGTTGCTGGCCCTTTTATGTTGTTCTGGTTCATGTGTTTACAGAGTTGTGTCATAAATTGAATAAAGAATACAACTTGGAAGAGTAGAGTTCCTTTCTGAGAGAAAGGGGAGGGAAATGTATCCTGTGCAGAGGGTGAAAGTGAAATGTATGTAGGCAAGGAATGAGGGACACCTGCAGAGAAGAAAGTGGGAGCCATGAAGAAGAACTCAAAGGCTTAAAAAGAGACTGTAAGACATGTAGCATGAAAGAAGGGAAAAAGAAATCTTAGGGGGACAGGTCAGGCCAAAGACTAAGAACAACATGGTTTTGAAGAAGGAGAAATGAAGCATAGCCAAAGGCTATTTGGGTCTTATGAAACAGAGAATGGAAATAGGCGACAAATTGGATGAATGAAATTTAAAAAATATTAACAATCAGAGGATCCCAAGACAGTCTTTTTAATCAAGATTCTTATACAGAGCACAGCTCTGATTGCAAATGTAAACTACAGGCTGTCTGCAGGATGTCCTGTGGCATGTAATTGTCCCACCACACAGAGGATCTCTTAAGTCACCTTCCTGTGTTCTGGTTTAGAACTACAATTTCTAAAAAAAAGAATTTCCAAATCCTGATGTTGCTAATTTACAGGTATAAATGAAGTAAAAGGTTATCTCTTTTATGAGGTTTTAGCCAATTTCTATAAGATATTGGATTTACTCTGGCTTGCAGATAGATGTAAACTATCAAAGAGCAGTCTTAATTTTGAGAAAACGACTTAGATATTTTTAAGCTTTTAAACAAATTTTAGTAATAATACTGAATTTCTCTTGCATATCTGGAGCAGATATTACTTCTAAGCCATATTTAATACTTCATATACATGCATGACATTTCATAACTGACCCTTTAGCTGAAAGATCAAGTTAAACACACACTTCCAAGACACTGGGTCACAGTGATGGGTTTAGGACAAGAACTACTAAGTGCTGTTGTGATTTTCTGGAGTGCATAAAGGAAATTTCAGCTCTTCTTCAACCTTAAAATCATCTCCATCCCTTCCAAAAAATAAGAGAGATTTCCCAAGAAACTATGTTACAGCTTTCTAGGACTCAAGAGGACTGTTGATATTTAGAAAGCTCAGTGTAGCTTTTAGGATAAAAGAGACTGTTGACTTCTAAAAACGGTTGGTCACTGTTTCGGTCTATGAAAGAAGTAAAATTGGTTGCAGGAAGAACACTGAGATAAGAAAATAAAGTTTTAGAATCCCTGTCTTAACATTAATATGCCCAAAAGCAACACTCAGTCTCTTCTCATGGTGATTTCAGGAATGATGATACTATTTCATAAAAGCTCTCTACAGCCTTAGTTTCCCTGCAGTTACCGTCTCTACTGTCACTTGAAATGATCTCCATGGCTTTTTTGCATAACTCATTTGCATGGTTGCTGGTCCAACATGTTACCTGCTACATGTGTACATGTCCTCCGTGTCTTAGTTCGTGAATGATTATTTGCCGAACGGTGTTTCAGAGGTTGTTGATCACAGTGTGCAAATGTTCACAATTGATGAGGGCATACAAATCCGAAGTACTGCCACAATTTGTTAAGTGACATGTGAGTGAATCAGATCAAGCACATTTTCCTCTATGGATACAATGCAGCAATGAGTATCTCCCTTGCCCTGCCAACTGCAGAGAAGTTAATTGTGTTTTCCATTTTATATTACATGTCAGGGAGCATAAATGTCTTTCATAGTTTGTGCCGAATGTTTATCTCATGAAGATTTACAAAGAGACAAACAACCATTTGGCTGCTCCAGCAAAAGTGTCAGGGTAAGCAAAGGAAACCTCCATTGTCCCCCAGTCAAACTTACATTTTTGCAGACGTGTCCCCTCAGACCATAGGTTTGCCTCTAAACTTGGCACGCCAGTCTTGGACGTTTCCATGCTCAGTTCACATTCATGCAGCAGAATTATTTAGACAAGCTCCAATTTCTCCAGTTTGGAAAGGGAGGGAAAAGTGTATGGTGCTGCCAGGCAGAAGATTATATCTTCGTTTTGGTGGAGGTTTCAGGCCCTTCAGAGAGCCTGTGGTTGTGGCTGTCACTCTCTGCCACACTCAGAGGCTTTTTTTATTGTCCCTGTCAGTTAGCAGCCCAAGGTTACTGCCAGCTCTCTGTCAGTGCTTTGATTTTTGTCAGCTATGGCCAGGTCCTTTTAGTTATCTGCTATCTTTTCAGCTTTGTTCAGCCTGAGCTCTACTTGTCTACTAATTAGCTCTTTGGAGATTTCCCTTTTAAAACTCACTATCACAGAGGACAGGAACCGTTCAAAAGTTTTGTGCTTCATAGAAATTCCATATTCATCCACATCCCATACAGCCATCTTTTTAAAATTAAAAGTGGCAGGTCAGGCCAATTTAAGGTATATAAGCAGCACAGCCTGTAAAAAGATACCTTTAGGTTCTTGATCAGGTATGTAGATGAATGACAGAAAAAGAATAAAGGTTTCCACTGAAAGGACCAAGGTGTACAAATAAAAAAAGAAGCTACCGTTCTGTGTAACATATTCTCATTTTCTTTATCTTCTGGTGTGCAAATATTGTGCTAGCTGAATATAAAAGTAGCACAACTTTAGGGTACAAAAAAAAAAAAAACCACACTGTAACAACATCAAGAGTGGTCTTACATCAAGGAGGGCCCTGAGGATGTCTTTGTTGTCAACTTCAGAAGAAAAGAGAGGAACAGAAGAGGAAACTGGCAGAAGGAATAGATGCCAAAGAGAACTCAAAGGATTAGGTCCGGGTGAGGTGATCGGTATTCGAAAACAGTCTGCCTTCTGGCTCTGATCTAAGGGAATAGGCTGGCAGCAAAGCCAGAGGGCATAACAGCACAAACACACCTTCAGCACACTGCTGGAGGCTTGCCTCAGTGCCTTAAAAATTGTGGTAGCAATTAGAAATAAATGTATATAGGAGCAATAGGCAAAAGTGCTCTATTTATGAATAAAAGTCCTATTTTTGCATAATACTTGGTCTACTTGTATCTTCTTTTCCTTCTTTTTTGACACTTAGTACGTTTTTCTTGTGGTATCTCATCGATGCTGTAAGTTGTGCCTACATTGCACTTACACAGTGTTAATGCCTGGAAGATGAAAGTAAAAACCTTTGAATATATTAATGCTATAACACAGATGTCTTACTTTTTACACTCCTTTTTTAGAAATATGGTGCGGTTAATAATGATGCAGATTGTGCTGGATGGATGAGCAGATGAAACAGGGGAATACAGATTAAATAAAAATTTCTTCAAAGCTTACGTTTGCTTCATAATTTAACTTCTGTACTTGTCATGATAGTAGTAGCTAGCGAGGTGCAACCACGCATAATCACATTGTTCTAAAATATCCTGGTGAAACAGAACAAACCTAACCTAAACAGCACTGCCACACTTGCTCAGATAACTGGAAAAAGAAAGTAATGTAATTAGGAAATGTCAGTTTGGCTCCATGGATGATAATGATAATTAGAAACCTGTAGTTATAATAAAATATACACAAACACTTTTACAGCTGAGAACCAAACATTTCTTGCCGAAAGCAAGCCTGCAAAGAGACAGCGGAATAATCTGTCCAGACCTCCCTTTTTAGATACAACACCTCATGGACTTTGTGCCTGGTTTCATATTTTTCTGCTCTCATATTTATCTTACGCATCTCACACCAGAAAGAAACGCAGAAATACAGAAAGATTTGGGAGCTTTTGCTTTGGTAATGGCAACTCTCCCTTCTCAGGTCACTGCTAACCTGGGTGATGTTTGGTCAGCATGTGGTAACTCTCAGAGCACTCACACTTCTATCTGAGATCTGTTCTTCTTCTTCAGAGCTCAGGTGTTCAGTGGCATGGATATTAGAAGGAGTTACTGGGATAGTTCTTATTCTTTGAACTTACTATGTACATGAGGTCCTTTGCTCCTGATGTTTGGCCAGACTGACAGATCAACAAACATTTAGTTGTTTCTTATTGTTTACATCTTTGCGTGTTTCCAGACTCTCTTAAAACTGTCTCATAACTAGTCTGGTTGACAGATTTGGAGACTTTAAACACTTATTCTATTTCCTGTACATTGAAAATTTAAGACATATTCTGTTACAATACTGTAATTCTGCTGTTTTCAAGGTTGGATATATACCATAATCTTTTTCTTGTTGGATTAGTCTGCCCTTCCTCATATGTCGGGCATGGGTGGCTGTCACATTGCTTTAGCCTTTCCAGATTTAAGGTAGACTCATAACAGAGAGCAAGTGACCTCTGTATAACACTGTTGCTATTAATTGCTTCTCTTGTTTTTCCCTTATTTTAGTTATGATTCCCTAGCTTGCCTTCAGAAGCAAAAGGATGTTGCAGACATGTTCTACCTTGAGTTTCTGCTAACTTCAAATTACTAGACCCGAGCATGCTGATCATCAGTATATTTTTCTCAAAGAGCCTTCTTAGCATTTTGGCTGGCAGTATTAATATCCTTTTCAGAAAATTTAATCCATATTGTCTCTCAGCCTTCCATTTATACTCTGTAATGTGGAGATTAGGGTAAACAATTGCTGGTTTAATACAAAATTGAGTGGTTGTGAGACAGTCTGTGCTTTTGCCAGTCAATTCAGATATTATTTCCTCAATTGCAGGCAACTTTTATTGAGTTTATCTCAGTACCATCCTGTAGAAATGAATTGCTCTATGCAAATGGATTTTGTAATTTTTGCCACCAGCTGTCATGCTGCTTACCCAACTCAGGGGCTGTGTCTCCTCGCCAAGTTTTCCCACTTACTTATACTGAAAACACTTGATGCATCAGTTGAATCATTTCATCTTTCTAGTACTACATGTCTGACAGACATTACAGTCCTTGAAGTACCTCTCAGTAATCTTTCAATAGCTTTGTTCTGAGGTGCATATTTTGATTTGACTGATTTTATATCTTCTTCTGTGCTTATTTTATGAATTGCTTGTCCTACAATAATAACTGAGGCAATGCATACCCTGCACTTGAACAATGATTCAGTTGGTCAATACCAGCGTGAGGATTCAAACAATATTACAACTGCTAGAGCATTTGTAGCATGCTTGGGAATTTTCTGAGAAATACCTCATTGGATGGGCACTGGCAGATTGGCTCTACTGGATAGTATATATCACTAGAAGCACATTACTGTCAGCATCAAAACAATCAGTTCATGCTTGAACCTGTTCCTAGGAAAGGAGAATATCAACAGTAGGGGATATCTCTGGCCTTAATCATTTAAAAAGGTACCTTCTCTCCTCTAAAAAATATAAGTTGCTATCTTGAGACTGTCTAAAGATCAAGACCAGTAAAAGAAAGAATACAATGGAAATTTAATTGACTGAAACGGATATAACTGCCAGATACAAGGTTTAACTAGTGGACAAAGCAATAACGGGTGTTCTGTGCTGCTCCTTTCCCATATTGATCCTACCCTCCCTGAGCAGGTGTATTTCTGCACAGAGAACAGCAGCTCCTGAGGATGGATATGCCATGAGTTGTGGCTGTAGGAAGAGCTACAGGCCCGTACCTCCCAACAGAGGTTCATGAATTCTGCAAGCTCAGCAGAATGACACTTTTGTTGAATTAAAATTCTTTTAAAACTCTTGGTCATAAAGTTCCAGAGTATGCTCTAAGTTAAATAAAAGCTCTGATATATGCCTAAGTTTGCAGAGAGCTCTGCTAATATTTGTGTGAGAGGAAAACTCATTTATGAATCTTCTGTTTCAAGTGGCAAGCAGACCCCACCCCAGTAAGAGGAGAACGGAACTAGCCCTCAAGAGAAGAAGAGGCACAAACGACTATTCCTGTTACTCCTAAAGAGCATGGCCACTCTTTTTTGGGAGAGAATCTCTGATTATTGCTCTGAAAGTTCTCATTCATCCTAAGTGTGTGTGCTGAGGGCCAGAGGATCAGAGTGCAGGGAAGAGCTGGAACCAGGGCCCTTCCCACATCACAAGTCAGGGTGTGTGAAGGTCATGGCACCAGAGCCCAGGTACCAAAGCAATGGAATTATCCAGCAGAAGGGAAGGTGGAAGTAGTGCCAAGGAGGCATTTTCTGTTGTATTCACTGACTTGAGTGAAATGGAAATATTATTTCACGGGCATGAAACCCACATTTGAAAACAAAGCTTAAATTGAAGTAGGAAACAAAATACATCCCTATTTAATGTATTTCTTTTCCTCTATGGACAAACATCTTTTTAGCTGCAAGAATACAGTAATAAAAAGAGCAAAGGTCCCACAGACAAAATTTCATTTTGTCTTACCTGCTATATTTCAAGTGCGATGTGGACCATATTACTCGGGACAGGATTTGTTTGCTTTACTTTGCTTACTAGAGAAAGCAAGGGCAGACAGATTCATGCTAACACTAAACTCACTTTCTTCCCAAGAACTTAATTAAAGAGAACAGGCAATATTTCTTCAGGACTCAAGCAAATACTAAAATCCCTAAAATGAGTTTTTGAGAGATGTAGCTGTTAAGATCCTTTACAGAATGGCAAAACCAAGACAGAAATTTTGACTAATTGTTTTTATTGTTCTGCATTTTAGGTCCCTTGCGTTTTGGATGCCTGAGTCTATATTTTCTCTTTCTGTTCTCCTCCTTCTCCTTCTTTGTCTAAAACATATTGGTCTGTCACAACTGCTGCTAAGAAAAGTTGTGTCAGTGCTGAGTGTCACAGAGAACTAAATGATATTAGGTAGAAGTACAAGTGTTCAAAGTTTCACTGCAAGAAACTGGACTCTCAGCATCTTACTGAGGTCTTTGAGCTTTGATTTCCTCCAGCTCAGCACTCCTGTACCAGAAATTCACAGTGCTGCCACCACGTATCTATGTGAGCATAAAAAAGTAATTTATAGAAAAGGCCAAAGGGCAAACAGCTGCTGCATAAATACTTCGAAATTCAGACTCTGAAGTGGTGAATGGTTGTGGGGACATCTACAGTCTGCCAAAGAGACAAAAGCCTACTTTGCTCATTCTCGGAGTTTGTCAGGCATGGATCACTCCAGGCTCAAATCCTGCAGCCATGGCCAGTGCTTTGATGAACCCAGGGGCAATGGTCCCTGCAGTGACAATTAGCATTATAGCAATGGCATCATTTGGCTTCAGCTGCCCAGGCGGCAGATAGAGGCTCGTATACCCCTGCTGCAAAGACTTCATAGGTTTATCTTAAACATCAGCTGTTGCTCGACTCTCTCAGAAATAAAGGAACATAATGATGTGAAAGTTCCATCTTCCTCCTCTCATGGTTTCACACATTTTTATGTCTTTCTTTTTTTCTGATGATATCTGGCAAAGTCAGGAAGGATAATGTAGCTGGCTATAGGTGGTTACGTAGAAACGTTTTAAGTTCAGCGGAAATGAGAAAAGGAAAACAAGGAAACAGGAGATAATCCCAAGATAAATGTAAATAATTAATTGAAGTTGCTCATAGGGAAAAGAAAGGAGAAAGTCAAAAAGTGAACAAATGAAACACAAGAACATAAGAACATCCATCTGGTTTAATTAAGGGATGTTATACCTGTTTTATACTATTTCTCTAAAAAAGTATTGAGTTTGTTCTACCTGTCAGCTTTGCTGTAGGTGAGCAAAGGGCTGCGAGCAGTGTGTAATGGGGTTTCACCTTCAACCTTTGCCAGACACAAAGCACAATGAAGTGTTACAACACCCCGAGATCAGAAATTAATAGGAAGTGTTCTCCAAAATGCAGGTCTGAAATGTCTTGCTTAACAACCTGAGGTATCGTTCGAGATGAGCAAAATAAAATGCCAATCACTAGAGTCAGCTCTCTGCAAATTCCCACTTGAGTAGACAATCAATCATCTACCTTCTGGCCATCATCGAATATTGTAAAGCCAGTAAGACCTGGAGGTCACCACAATTCTTATATAGCCAGGCATTCTCTTCAGCTCACACACAGAAAGCAACCTGACACAAAAACTTACTGTTGTTAGAAATATATTAACTATGGACCATCTCTAGAACAGAG
This sequence comes from Empidonax traillii, assembly GCF_003031625.1. Classification (NCBI taxonomy): domain Eukaryota; kingdom Metazoa; phylum Chordata; class Aves; order Passeriformes; family Tyrannidae; genus Empidonax; species Empidonax traillii. The sequence continues at coordinate 213,945 of NW_020955486.1, read as the reverse complement.
TCATAGCAAAATGTTTGTGATTCCTGGTCAGGTAAGTCTTCCACGCATTTTCCCTCCTACTTATCCCTGAGCCAGTCTGCATTGCAGCCATCTGGCAGCACAGGGGTGGCAGGGAGCAGGGTGGTGAGGCCCAAGCTTTGACCAAAGCAGGTGGTGCTTTGTCAGCAGAGGTCATTGTGTAGCCACAGTCTATTCTAAATCTGCTTTAATCAGCCAGGGCTACAGTGTTAAAATAAAGGGGAGACTTTTGATTTGGTACTTTTTTTTGGAATGGCATCCTTCCTTAGAATACTTTCAACATAGGTTTGAATTTTTCCTAGCATAGCAGTAGCCTGGAACTGAGCATGAGAAAGCAGCTCCCCTTTTTCTGGTGTGCATTCCTTCTCTACAAAGCACCTCTTGTGCAATTCTGAACTGCCTCAAAGGAGGCACTTCCCAGTGCCCAAACCCGATCACCCACTGAGGTGCAAAGCAGGCAGAAGCACCCAAGTTAGGCACCTCTCAGATAAACAGACAATTTTACCTGTAATCATTTAAAGTATTTTTGTATTCCATAATCTCTTTAACCCAGCTGTTGCCACATACTTGTGAGCATTATGTGTGTATTAGTTCATTCTTGGAGAAGGAACATGTATGCATTGACAAACTCTAGTTACCACAGTCCAACATCATGAGGAAGTGGTTCCCCTTCCAAATCCCAGAACACAAACAGAGGTGCAGTGTCCAAAGCAACATTTTCAGGATCTCATTATGATTTATTCTCAACTTGCAAGTGACTGCAGGGTTTTTTTTGCTTGTTTGTTTGTTTGTTTTTGTTTGGTTTTGTGTGTGTGTGTGTGTGTTTGGTTTGGTTTTTGTGTTGTTTTTTTTAGTTATTATTTTTGTTGGGCTTTTTTTTTAATGGCATTAGAAATAATCAATTTCCTACTGGGTTTGTGATTTAACCTAGACCCACAGATAAATGGGATGTACTACACTCAGCCTAATGCTGATTCAAAATTAAATACGGTTCATCCTATGGTTCTACCAGAGAGCTTTTACACGCATTTTAGAGGAAGAGAACACACCTCTTATGTATGTTGGAAAAGCATGCAGGATTTATGTGTGTGGGTGGATCGGCTCTAGGAAACCAAGTGGGACATAATCAAATTATGCATAGTTTTATCAATGTTTGAGGAATGTACAAACTAATAATCAATATGACATTTGACTGTTCTTGTAGTAATTCTCACTTCCTTATTCCTCGCTTTACTCCGGAAAAAAAGGGATTTTTGAAAGAGGAAAGTGTCAAATTGTTTTTCAAATTAGAAAATCAAGGAAACCTAAACACTTCAAAACTATTCTAAAAAATGTATCACTTTACATGGATTCCATCTGCATGTCCTTTCGGGTGACAGAGGTGCGTCTTCCTGGGCATAACAGACACATGCACAAGAAGGAGAGACCTAGAGGAGAGAGATTCTAGAGAAGTAGAGGAGATCTCATGACTCAGAGTCATAGAATACAGATATTTCACATCTTCCATATTCAGTTCTGGTAGTTCACAACTTTAAAAGCATTTTTCTCTCCCAAACAATGCAGTGGTATATGAGGAGGTTGAAGAGTATAATTAATAACACGTAGGATATGTAAAAGCACAACTTCCCTGTGCCAGAGAAGCAATGAGTTCCTACCTGGTCCCTTTTGGGCTAAGCTGTTTGATCAGCTTCCCTCAGTCTCTGTGGATGTCCTTATACCAGTCTAATTGAAGGACCCCTGTTCTCTTTTTATTTTTGCTCTATGAAAAATGCATTGGAGATGTCTTATAATGAACTTTGATATGGTGAAATGATAATAATGTCCTAATTATATATAAAAATGTAATTACACTTGCTACTATTATAGAAAAACTCCCTTTATAATGAAGTGTTATGTTAGAAAAAAAGATTTCATTATAGGCGGAATCCTTTACTTGTTAATTTGGACTGTGATTCATCGCTTTAATATTAAAAAAATTCTAAGTTACTTTTGATGTTTCTCATTTATGGTTCATTTCTCTGCTCTGGCACCTTAAGATGCCAAAAATCACAAACTTATTTAAGACATACTTAAAAATGCACTAGTTCTTTAAAAGGAAGATGAGGAAAAAAAGGAGAAAAATTCCTTTTCCTGGTAAGAATATTTTATAATGGAATATGCAACCAGGTTAAATACCATGGCTGTCTTCTTGCTGACCAATTGCCTTTGCTTTTAAAACTTTCTTTCTCAACTTATTATTAAAGCTAGCATCAAATACCAAATAACATTAATGAAAGAGAGAACAGTGTTAAAAGAGATCATTTAGAAAGGTCAGTTTATTGAGAGAAGCATCCAGTTACTTCTGAAAGTTGCAGTAAAGTGACAATTCTGACCAAAAGTTGGGGGGGGGGGGGGGGGGGAGAAAAGAAAGTGAAAGAGAGAGAATTAACATAATGTCATGTCAGGTCTAATGTAACAAAATTTATATGAGTTCAGAATAAGAGTATTTTCCCTCTTGTATCATCAAAACAGTACTTCAGGTGTCTTTATGAGCTAGGAGGTTTTCCACTGCATTTTAAGGTAGTTTGCAACCCATATGCTGTTTAAAAAGCAGAGGGGGAATGTGATGGTAAGGCAATGATTTGCTAATGACAGAAAAAGATAAAAGTGATTTTCTAGAAAAGGAAATAGCATTTCCCAAACCAAAACAACATGATTTTGAGGTGACAAAATATCTGACCAACACCACTAAACTACACAGTCACTGTAAGGAGACATCTCTTTAGCTTTTTTTAAGTAAAAATATTTTTAATGAAGCATTCATCCTGGCTTATATCATTTTTCCAAGTACAGAGCTTCAGATTCCTTTTGCATGGAAGTCTCCCACTCCTGCCCATGTGTTGTTTTTTCCCTTTGTTTTTTTTGAGGTGGCCTCACTAAAAGAGAATCTTTCCCACCAGCCAGAAGCTCTCAGGGCTCCAGCCCTTGCTGGGGTGGATAATGGTTCTACCTTGCTATAGAAATCAACCAAGCGTGAGGAAGATGTTTATGCTTCTCTCTACTGGAGACCTAATGGAAGATACTTCCTTTTCCTAAATCCTTGCCTCATTTCTGTCTTTAGACCATTACAGCTGGAACATCACTCATGACAAAACTTATTTATCTACAGTTAAAGCTGGTGTATTCTGTATGATGCTTACACTGCATCATGCTCCCCACCCTTCCTCTCTTGATAGATACCTGTGTGGGAATGGCTTTCTGCTCTCTGTAGAATTCAAATCCATATATGTCTGTCAGCCAGCATATAAAGACTCTGAAGGCCTATTTTTTTTTATAGGTACAGCAGTGTCTTGCATGTTTTCCTCATGTTATACTCTTGCAAAGCTGCCCAAGGTAAGACTCTCAGTCCCATGAAGGTTCTCACCAAGAATTTTGGTCCACATAATCCTCCTTGCTCATTTTGGATAAAAAAAGAGATCTAGTAGCACATAGTGGTAATAAATATGGGGGGAGGGGGGGAGTGAATTTTACCATAAATATTAATTAAGACTTTATCTTCTCCATCTACATATTTTTATCTGCATTGGTCAGGAATCCCAAGTATTATTTTCCTGGCCCATGATATAAGCAGACCCTATTAAAGTCATATGCAGTTACTCATATTCAGCAGTGACAGAAATTGGGTCTGACATTTTATTCTCTGTATGGCCGTATCTGGCTAGTTCAAATAACTGGGACAAGATTTCAGTATTTGCCCCTCTAATATTAAAAATAAAAAGAAGAAAAGGGGATTGGTATGGGGGGCAGAACCAGGTCAGAAGTTTGGAGTTCTCTCCAAGCTAAAATTTGGGCATTATGCTTTAGTGATTGTTCAGCTACTTCACCCTTCCAGATCTGAGGAGTTTGTGTGGAAGAGACATAGTTAAAATATTGTTCCTGGGGACAGAGACCACTCCTGTGCCTTGTGACACCACTGTCTCCCCTTCTAAACAATGCTGTACCATTGTGTTACACTGTGGTATTATTATACAATATTATTTATTTCCTGGTTAAAAGATGGACATGAAAAAAATTATTACCACATGGAAGCTAAAATAATATAGTATATAGAAAAAAAAAGTATTTTGATAGATATGAAGCATGACTGATTGGTGTTGATTCTGATGCAAGTAAGTAAAGTAATGGCCAGTCTTCGCGAACGAAGAACCGGGGAAGGTCTTTCCACCTTCCAGCCTGCGCATTGGATTTTTTAGGTGAGACACAGTGTGCGCGGAACTGAGCCCACCCTTTAATCCTGAGGTTCATCTGCTGGGGCCAAGCGAGCTTGGACGGTGGCAGCGAGGTCCTCAGGACGTAGATGGATTGCCTTACAGGGCTAACGAGCTCCATCTGCCCGGGGA
>NW_020955486.1:196048-209180 GCF_003031625.1 Empidonax traillii | reverse complement strand
GTAGATGGATTGCCTTACGGGCTAACGAGCTCCATCTGCCCGGGGAGGGGCCCCGACCGGGAATCGAACCCGGGTCTCTGCAGTGACAGTGCAGAATTGGGAGCCCCCGATTCTGATGTACAATAATGCACTTATGCCTATAAGGCATAAAAGGTCCCGATCATGACACAAGAGTAGGTAGCTCCTCCACAATATCCCTGCAAAACATCCTTCTAATTAGTTCTTTCAGCAGCCTGGTGTAACATGCTTCATGGGATTCATTTCCTCACATTCATTTCCTCAGATTCTTATCTTAGTGTGCGTTTAAGCCTATATAATTAATTCCATGAAAATAATATAAATGGGGCCCTATGCCTGGAAGGCTGAGAGAGGAAGGGAGGAATGGACATGTCCAAGGCCACAGAACGAGTCAGCTGTAGGACGTGGGTGTTTTACCAACAGGGTTGACTGTTCTTCCAGTTGTCCTAGTCAAACAACTCATTCCTTTGCCAATTAAAAATCCCTCAACCTAGTAGTCAACCTACTTGCAAAATCAGCATGGGCATTTGCACATCTCATGGTGCAAATTTTGAGGATATTTTTGGGTTTGGATTTGAAGAGGCTAGATACACAATTAAGGAAAAATGAGATCAGCTGGAGAGGTGGCACTGAATATATGCCTATACATTCCTAACCTGTAGCACTATTCTCTCCTTAGAGGGGGGAAAAAAGTAAGAAAATCAGCAGAGATGTGAAGAAGGGCAGAACAGAGACTTTTAAAATGGAGTAACAGATGTAGTCTGCAACAGGGCACTATGTGTCACTGGAGGAGATGTAATCTCTCCCACTACCACAATGCAGAATTCCCACCAATTTTTTTATCCGTTGTGAAAGAAGCACTCACATGAGTAACTGCAGATAAAGCAAAATTGGTTTTTCAGAGGAAAACTAGCTACAATTTTAATCACAGAAAAGTTCTGAATTAGTAAAAAGGCATACTTCAGTCTGTTCCCTTTCCAGCAAGTTTCCCTTTCGCAAAGAGTGTGTTGGGATTCCTCAGATGTTTTGACAGAGATTTTTGGAGTGTTACTTCTGATCATATTAAAGCTATTGGAAAATGAGGGCCTTATTTTCTGCTTGGTTAAAAACACAGGGAAAAATGTGGAGAAATGTTTAATTCAGACTTAATTATGCCCTGCCTATGCGATTTCTGACTCCAAACAGCTATTCAGTGGTGGATGGAGTCTTGCCCTCCAGCTGTGCTCATCCCCCAGACCCTCATAGCATCTACCTCAACATACTTGCCTGGTAGCTGCACTCACGTGGCCCTGACAGATCTACTTGGCCAATGGCTACAGAGCTCAACAGGCATTTAAACTCATTTACCCTCAGTACTTCTGGCAGTCAGAGATGCTAATGTTGACGTATTAGGCAAGTATTTCTCCTGCTAGCAAAGCCTCACATAGCAGAGCAATCACACAGATTTTTGACAGAAAGCACACCTTTGAAGGCTTTAAGATCCTTGCAGCCTTTAAAAATTTCATTCTAAGCTAGCCAGTTGCAAGATATTTCAAAAGCTTAAGCTTCCCGTGATCAAAGGCGCTCTTGAATCACCCTATTACGTTCTCCTCCTTAAATCCTGTCTACTTGGCAGTGTTGGTGAAGAATTCGGCAATTTATTGCTTCTACTCATGAAGCATACTGAAACACTCAAACTGCATGCTTATAGCTCTCCAGCAGTGTCACATGTTCTGTTGACATCTCAGGATCTGACAACATGTAGCAATATTTTGAGAAAACCACATTGGTGTTTATTCCACCACTTAATTTAGAAAGCAGAAAAGTGATCAGTGCTTAGTAATACCATCGTAGGCAAGAAAAACACGTAGTTGCGACTTTGCAGTCATATACTTTGAAAGTAACAGCCGTTTGAAAATAAAATTGGGGATAAAATTTTCAGTCTCTGACTTTAAAATTTCTCCCTGGTTTTGCCTGCTTCCCTGTCTGCAAAGGCAGGGTGTATTCAGACAGCTATTTGCAGGTGCCAGGTGGTTCACCACAAATGGTGGTTGGCCATACAGCTCCTCACCCGTGTTTTATCCATACTGCATTTGTTAGCATAGAGTAAAAACATCCAGTGAGATAACTCAGTTGTGCAACTTATGCCAGCATCTGGTCACCCATCTCAGCAAGGCTGGTCTAAAGCTGTAATCACCAGATATTTTTAGTTCAGAGAGCCTTCTTTGGGGGGCACTTTTCTATTGCTCTCTGAACATCTCAGAAAGGAAATCTCTGTCTCCATTTCCCACACTTTTATCAGTTATAAGCTATGTTATCTCCCTTTTTGGACAACATAGTTGAGTATGACTAAATGTGCTATTTTTCCATGGAACCTACATGATTGTTCATCCTTGCCATTATGTCAAACACAACCTCTCTTCTTGTCAGGAGGGGAGAAAGAGCTTGAGATAAAAAATAGGTACACTGTGTCCTTCACCTGGGCTATTGTTCCTGCGTGTTGGCTCATTTTTGAGGAGCAAGGACAGAAAGGCAGGAGTTGTTCTCAGGAAGAAAATCAGCTGCTGAAACAGCTACCAGCTCGACTCAGCTCCCTTTCTTACACAGGTTTGTGACCTACTGTTACCTAGTTTCATTCTGTTGTAGTCTAAGCCCTGACCTAGGCTTATAATTCCTTGGCTTTCTCAAATATAAAATAGCTTTCAATGACAAAATATAAGCACCTGTGGCTACCTCCAAAAGATTTGAGTCAGATCCTCAGTTCAAGTAGATCACCTACAGATGGTCCAGTAAGCACCAGCCACCACTGAATGAACAGTACAGATTGCTAAAATGTTCTAAAAACACAAATGACAGGAGGAAAAAAAAAAACAACATAATACTTGTGGACATGTGGGGGCAACTTCATTTAGCTCAGCAAGGGAGCCCAGGTAATCTTCTAAGTCCTGGCAAATCTGAACATTATCAATGCATACAGATGATCAAAAACTTGGAAGGCCATAAGCAGAAGCTCAGCAGTGCAGCAGAGAAAGTCACACACACTCATGGCTCTTTTAAACAAAACTTTGTGCTCAGTGCTGGAAAATCAGAAGACATGTTGCCTTACTGTAACATAGAGGAAGCACTTTGTTGTACTTTTAATTTCCTTAGCATAGATAACCACTTGTCTTATGAACACTCTACCACATTCCATTTGGAATTATTAAGACTGTTCATGCAGTGAAGCCTAGTCAGCCTGATTAGGTGCAGAAAATTACCCAGTGAAGTTTGTCAAGAAGTCAGGTAGCTGGGTGATAAGTCTGACAGCTGGGAAAATCACGCAAACAAGAAAGACCTCAGAATGTTACTTTATCATTCAAAAATAAATGAAAAATTAGATATTTGGGGGAGAAAAACATATTGACTCAAAACCACAGGAAATAAATTGGAAACTTCTGTTAAGGTTGCATCTTGAAAGAGATGCAACAGCAACTATCACCAGGATATATACTACAAATACAGGAGCTCCCACATTTCACTGTAAAACTGCAGTACTAAAGCTGGGTAAACTGCTGTTGATATCAAACCAAGAAGTCCATAAAATCTGCCTTAGAAGCTTTGCTAACTTTTGAGGAGTTATTAATTGTCAATGGGTTATTCAATTTCAAATATTTCAGTTGAAGAGTGCTCATTTGAAAACGCTGATTAAATATCCGTGATGAAAGGTAGGAATTGTGGAAGGTCCCAAACACATACTAATAAGAAACCAAAATCCTTCTGAGAGAGTATTAACTGAGAATTCCAGTCACAAGTAATCTCTTGCAGATTTTCCTTGCTGCAAATACAACTATCAATACACTCTTAATAAACTTGAATGTCAATTATTTTTAGCCAGAGAAATGTCACAAAAGACAGACATTCTGCCCCAGGAGCTTTACAAGTCACAGTCTGAGTCACTACACAGCAACGTGTAGCAAGTAGCAATATTTAGCTAAAGCACTGATTCTGAAATTGTTAAAATTCTCTTGATTTTGTGTACCGCCAACAACTTCTTATTCAGAACTATGGCAGCTTGAGTCCTGCTCTTTGGGGAATATCTGCAAGACATTTCAGTATCTGATTCTTCAAGTAGCTCATTAGGGTGATGAAAAGCCACATGATGAAGGGGCAGTGCCATGCATGAGGAGCTAGGGGTTCCTGTTGTCTTGAATTATTAACAAGTCAATATTTAGTGGACTGTTCCTGCCTGCCTGCCTACAGCAGGTGGTACCCCACTGCCTTTCACTTGGAAAGCATCTGCTTGCTCTGAGCCTCCCCAGAGCTTGCTCCAGTCATTTGTTCGATTTAAGACAGACACTGTCATTATTCCGTGCAGCACTTCACAGAAATATTTCCTACTAAATGCTTGAACCATCTGAGCAGCACTAGGCAGGCTGCAGGCTTCATTAATAATGCATCCCTGCTTATCAATAGATTTAGACAACTGGTATTTAGAAGTTTCTTCAGAAGGACTGGATTTTTTTCACACCAGTTAGCTTCATTCTGTCAGTTCCTTGATGTAGACATTACATCCAACTGAGTTCTGAAAGGCAGAGGTGCTAAAATTTTATTTGAGCTGTTCCCTTGCTTTGGAGCACCATTTGACTGATGTAACTCTGAAGATCAGCCCCTCTGTTTTGCTATTCTTTGCTGGTTTCAGGGTTTGGGGGAAGGGGGGGAGGCAAGGTTACATTTACAATAAAATGTAAATTTGCCTTTATCTTACTTGAAATACATCGAAGCATTGGCTTTACATTCTCAACAAATTCATCTCTCACTAAAACTTCTCTGGACTGAGCTCACAAATGAGGCAAGAAGATTCAGTATTAGTTACATCATGATTTGCAGAGTTGTGTCAACCACTTTTGGCAAAGCAGTTAGGATGCTAAACACAGACTGAAACCCATCAAACCCATCAAACCCATCAAACTCAGATCAAAAGCAGTGCAAAAGAAATATTTAATTTAGGGAAAGGTAATTTAATATAGGGAAAGAGAAAATAGAGATACAACTCCATTTTGGAAAGAAAAAAAACAAGAAAAAAAAAAGGCAGCCTTGAATAGCTCTATCATGACTATAGAGAAGATATGCTTGGATCCATTTTGGTACTCGTAGTTAAGCCTTCCTTTGGGATCAGATTCCCCCCTTGCTGAAGCCCACTGCCTTCAGATGTATTTTCAGATTATTTCTGCAGTTTTCTTGTTTGCTGGACTGGTTCTAGTCAATAACTAAAAACCATTTTTTGGTTTGGCTTTGGCTTTTATGAAGCATTCAAACAAATGGTCAGAAAAACTTAATATGTACAGATCTTACCTACACTGTCTTCTTTATTTATAGTTAATGGAAGTCTCTCTCAGCCCTCCATCCTTTCGGTTACCTCCATCCCTGCATGAGAAGAAGCCACTGTTTCCTGCAGTTTCTGCCTATTAATCTCTAGAGATGCTTGTCTCTAGCTGATGTGAACGATCCACTCAGCAAGTTTACATTTTTTGGTAGATCCAGAATGATCCAGGACTTTCACGTGCCCCTTGTCTCAGGCTTGCACAAGGAAGCCAGCTTTTCTTTCTTAATTTCTTTCTTTCTTTGCTTGACATAAATCTTTGATTCCTAATGACAGGAAATCTTCAGTTGCAGAAATTACATGAGAAAGACATCAGCAGGAAGTATGAAAATATTGATAGCAATGGGCAAAGTTTGCTGTCAGGCTAATTGCAGGTTGCTGTTACAATAGATGGTTTTCAATGTAGAATTGCTGGCTGCTAATCAAATAATTACATATCACTTTTTTTCCCCTCCCCCCTTCCTGGACCAGTAGGATTCACTGCACATGCACAGATTAATCACACGTGCACATTAGACTTAATACCTTTTGGACCTATCTGAGACACTGCACATCAAGCAAGACTCCATGTGAGCAGGTATCCAATCTGCTGTTCAAGGCATAGTTCATTTAAATGCCCTGGTGGCTGGAAAATTAAGGACATGAGGCTGTACCCATCCAACTCAGAAGTACTCAGCCAGCACCAGAAGAATTGGATGCAGTTTGTACACTGTTCTTTCTGAATAAACAAGCAGTTATTAAAATGTGGACACTGGCACGTGACTGGGGGCTGCTGTACACAGACTAAGAGTTTGCTGAAGTTCATGGGAAGTTAAAGGTTGTCCAAAAAGGGCAGAATTTGGCTGTAATGAATAGGATGACATTCTCACTATAAACAAGGGAAGCTGAGCTGTAGCTGCAGCTGCTGCTGTGCGTACAACAGAAGTGTCTGTTTCAAATATCTGTCAAGAACTGAACATGAAACAAAGTTCTGTCATGCTCCAAGGACAGAATTCCAATGGGGGAATAAAGTCAGAGTTTAAAAAAACAAACAGTTTATTCTAATGGTTTTATGCAAATATATGAGAAATGAAATTATTTCAATCACAACTCTTCTAACTCCTTTGAATTACACAATGGGTGTCCATTTTCAGTGGACTGAAGCTTTTCATAATGACACTTTTTACAGGGGACTGAATATCCATGCTGAAAGGACCTCTCTGGATGTAGTATGCATCCTATCCCTGTCCACTGCAACTAGGTCACACATGATTTCTCCAAAGATGTAAGAGCATATTTCAGAAGGATGACTTTTGGATCAAAAGGCAGTTCAATCTCTTTGCCTTTAATTTCACAGCCTAGCTAAGAGGTGCCAGCGGTAACTAATTGATAGCTCTGTCCACCAGTAACTATGCTGTTGTTAAAAACCTGTTTATTAAATTCAGAATTATGACTTACAGCAGAGGAACTGTAACGTATAAACTATGGGGCTTATGTTTTGTTTTCTTTTTTTTTTAAGGCATAAATTCCCTGATGCAATCATTAGGACCCTACAAGAAAGATGGACAGGGACTCTTTACAAGGCCATGTAGTGACAGGACAAGAGGGAATGGCTTCAAATTGAAAGAGAGCAGGTTTTGATTAAATATTAGGAAGAAATTCTTTACTGTGAAGGTGGTGAGGCCCTGGGGCAGGTTGCCCAACGAAGGTGTGGATGCCCCATCCCTGGAAGTGTTCAAAGGCAGGTTGGATGGGGCCCTGAGCAACCTGGTCTAGTGGAAGGTGTCCTGCTCACAGCAGGGGGCTTGAAACTGGATGATTTTTAAGGTTCCTTCCTACCCAAACCATTCTAGGATTCTATGATATCCCCCTAACAGGGCAAAATTCACCTGCCACACAACCAAAGTAAGCAACAGATCCTCTTCCCCATCTGTATATAATCTTGATATATAACTTTGTATTTTCAGTCAGAAAAATACAGTAGACAGAAAAAATGCAGTAGAAAATAGGAATATGCAACAGGCATGTGCAAAAGCAAGGAAGGAGCAAAGAAGCAAAAGCAGCAGCTCTTCCTGAAGCTGAAGCAGTAGCCATGTAGGAATAGGAGGACTGAACTTTGTACTTTGACTTGGAGATGGAGAACACCTCTCTAAGTTGGCCTGTTCTTCATCAGGACAGTGAGATTCCTCCTATCACCACAGGAAATTATTTCACCCTCAGGCTAGTCTGAGTTTTTGACTGACTTAAAATCAGAATAAAAATCCTAATTTTTTACAGACTCTTACTTTTCTCACTTCATGCACACTGGAAGAAAAAAAAAAGTGAGAGGAAATAAGAAACCAGTAAACTGGTTTAATAATTTTTAAAGAGATTTTAAATGATACTCACTTTATCAAGGCTGATGAAAATGACAGTGGTGTCAGAGGGTAACAGGTTGCTAATAAATACAATAGTTTAGGAAAGTGCTATTCTTGTCATGGAAAAATATATTCTAAGAAAAATAATACCACTGTAATTCAGTTTTGAAAGCTATAGAGACTTCTTAGATGAGGAATGCAGTTATTAAAGGCAAAAGTACACAATATGTTGTAATGAAATGGTTGTGCTACACACTTCATTAAACGTTTTGTGAGACACCCGGGAAATTCCAGCTCTCCCCCCTCAGAAGGAAACGTTTGACATGGCTGGATCACTGGAGAAAGCACACAGAGCAAGGCTGCAACAAAAAAACACACTGCCTTGGCAACTCCTGCCTGCAAGCAAAGCTGAATGTGAGGAAAGATTAACCAAGGGGCTACAGTAACTTGCATTTATTCTTCCAGTGCAAGAATTAAGGTTACAGGGATTCATTGAGAAAGACCTGAACACTTCCAGCATTCAAAAGCAAGTTGATAGAGGCAAAGCTGAAGTTTGTTCTGAGCGACAGTGCCGGGGAAAATCCGACAGACTGTGCATCGCACGTGTCCATTGGAAGAAAACACACTTGTCACATGAGATGTTGAAAAGCTTAAAAATTCAGAGAGCACAGTAGGGAGTCTTCCAGGAGGATTCAAAGGACTGATATGTTTTGAATGTGTTGAGTGTTTGATTTACAATATTTAAAGGTAGAAAATAAAGGGGAAAAAAGCAGTCAAATTTTATAGGAATCTAAGAGAAACAAGAACTAAGGAAGGGCAGCCATACTGGAATATCTATGATATTTGCATGATCATTTCAAAATTTGTGTAAAAGAAAATCCCCAAATACCCACACAAAACAAAGGAAAACAAACCCCTAACTCTGTACTTTAACATTATGAGCAGCAGTGCTGAAATAATACTGTTTACAAAGCATTTTTAGCACGTTTCATAGTTCTAGTTCACTGTAATCCACTATTCCTTTCAGATGTGCAGCAAAAGCACATTACAGACACAAGAATCAGTTCTGAAGAAACTGCTTCTATCACAGAATCCAGGGAGCTGCTGAAGTGCTGCATCTTCCTTAAAAGAATTTATAATCATGCTGTAAACTTGAAGTATACACCCAGCAGAGTGTCCAAGAGCAACATGAAGATACTGTTGAACAATGTTATCGAAATAATATGTAATATAAATTGTGGTAATGTCTGGTTTTGCTCATGGTTTATCAAAGCTTGCAGCCTATTAAGTACACTGTTTTCTCTCAACTAGAATTTACAATATGCTCATTTGAGCACTGTAATGTAAAACAAAGATCAAATAAAGATCAAAATAAAGATCAAAATTTTAAATAATTACTTTCAGTGGTAAAGCTTTTATTAGTGTCTTTGAGTAACTGCAATAACAATTAATTCTGCCTATACCCATAGATTCCCCCTCAGAAAGCCCCTCTGGGTCTGAAGAGCTCCCAGCCCCCGAGCATGTCATCTGGCATGCACGTAAAACAGTATTTCAGTCTCAAACTTCTCTCCTTGAAACAGCAATTAGGAAATTCAGCAGTGAAATACTATTTATGGTCAACATTTAAGTCTACCTTTACCCTCCCTCCTGTATCCCCTCACAAATGTGTCAATGTGCCAAAAAGCAAGTGTAGGGGTGGGCACAACTTTCCACACACAGCAATCTCACCTCTGTGTGGAACATCTGTGTGGAACCCTTGCTGGGTGGTCCTGCAGGACTCTGTGGCAGGAGATAAATCCAAGTCCTAAACTGTCAGTAACCTCCCAATCCCAGTAGCATTCATTTCTAGGACATTCATGACTTGTGATGTTCCAGGCAGAATTTTCTTCCTTTATACACAATGTTAATCTCAGCCTGGGAATGGTTTGATTGGTTACTGTGATTATTTCACTGGCAGAGAGCTCACTGGTGGAGCTGTGCCTCCTTGGGTAAGAGGCTGTAACACAAGGTTATTCCTATCCTAACACTCATAATTTTTTTTCTGATGTATGCATATCTAATGCAACTCTATAAACTAAGTCTGAAGTATATAAAGACTGCCAAGACATCCCTCACAAACTGACAAAAATATTTTAAAAATATAGGAAACACTGGTCTTAGGTTTCTTTGTACAACCTTCTGTTTCTTCAAGTAACACCAGTATAGTACAATCTTAAACATCATTATCATTTTTCTCTTTTTTCTTCTCCCTACCGAATCACTGCCTTATTCAACAAACATTTCCATAGGAAATACTGTTCAGTGAATGGATCATTCCAAACCATATTCTCACACACTCCACATTGCTGCACTGAAAATAAAATTACCGATTTCTGTGTCATCCGTTTCATCACGTTTTACAGCAAGAATGCATGCATTTTCACATACAATGCCTCTACCAGCAGAAAAATTATTATTATTGCCTTTTTATAGATGGAGAACTAAGAACCAGAGTGATTAAAGGCAAAATGCCAAGTGACCACTAATCTTCTAAACAACGCTGAGACTGAAATGAATTCTACAGTAGAAACCTCATGTTCATTGATTCTGAGGCCATTTTTTTTTTTTTGGTCCTGTAACTTCCTCCTGAATTTATCACACATTTTCCAAATGGGACAGTAAGAGCTAGGAGTCCTAGAGACACAATTCCTCTCTTGACTTGTTGTTTTGAGACACTTTTCCCCTCTGCCATGGCACTAAGTGTAATGCCACATACAAGTCCCCTGTATCCTAACTCTGAAGGGCAAGCCAGAGGGTTTATGTTAAGCTTTGTTTAGTGATATTCTGCCATCAAATAAAACAAGCCCTCTGAAGAGGTTCTTACAAAATACATTGTGGTGCAGATTTCAACAAAGGGAGAAAGCATGAGGAAGTCTTGGGATAACAGCTCCTCTTTCAGCACTTCCCAATGACAAGGAATGTGCTCTCAGGTGTATGAAGTGTTGTTTAAAGCCATCATCACATCCCTCTATTTATAGTGTGAGCATGCACTATGGAAAAGACCTAGGATGAGAATTTTTCCTCCTTGTTTAATTTTTGTTTGCAAAGCTGAAGAGCTCTGCAGGGAGCTAAAATGAATAGAAAAGTCTGGTTTAACATAGCTTTTGGCCATTCTTGTTTCCGTTCTGTATCTTTTAACCTCCAGGGCGTGATCTTTCCTCCTAATCAACCCCCTTTTGCATTCCTTATGGATTCTCTTCTTACTTTTAACACACAATTTAAGATGACTCCCATTCCAGGGAGACCTATACTCCTTCCTACTAGTATCATCTTGCTTGCTGCTAAAACTTTTTTGATTCAAAGTTATTATATGCCTCCTCCACGTTCATGTAATCTTCCCACTACTCACTAAATAGCCTCAGTTTTTCAATTTGCCTTTGTAAGGCCCCAGAAGCACAGATTTATCTTTTACGTGTCTCAGAGAGAGATTTGGACAAAATTGAATCTGCTCTAAGCGTAGTTTTTATGTCCAAACCCATTAGGTCTTGCTGTTCAGTGAATGCATAACACATCATTATTTTTTGCTAGTTCAATGATTGTTTAGGAAAAAAAAAATCTACCTTCATTTACTGCCAAGAATACCCAAGACCTGACTTTATCAGAAAATAAAGTTGGGAAAAAAAAGTTACAGTATTCAAAAGTTCGGTTTTTCAATGGACATCTTTTGTGTTTGGTTTGGGTAAGTTAAAGACTTCCATGATCACATAAATTCCACTACTACTTGCTGCCCTTAACTCCCACCACCCTGCCCCACATCAAAATAGATATTATTATTATCATCCAGTTCCACAGTTTGTATATTTCTCCATATTCCTCTTCCTGGTGGTCCCATTTTTTATTTCGTTAACAGACAATTCTACCTCACTGCCCAGGTATATATTTCTCACTTTCCTAATCAGTTTATCCACCTTTCGCGGTGGTAGCAGATCAAGGGTTGGATGATCTTGATGATCTCAGAGGTTCTTTCCAACCTGGTTGATTCTATGATTCTGTGATCCCTTCAATTCTTTAATTCAGACTATGTAATGTCTCCCCTATTTCTACCAATACTACAAGATTTGTGTTTGTATTCAGCACTAGGAATTTTAATTCCTTCATCCTATTGTTCAGGTTTCCAGCAGTAGGAGGAACAGCCAGTTCCAGTGATGCAGTCACTGTTCTTGACGTATCCTCTAATTTGTCATTTTCAAACGTCCCTTTCTTCTTAATTTCATCTTCATGCAACTATCCCTCAGCCCCTTTCACTGTCTGTTGCACATTTAAGTAGTTAAGACAAGTTTTAGCAGCTCTTTTTCCTAACTTCCTAGTTTAGAGTTTGTTTTAACAGTCTTGTCTGCTGTCAGTCTAGGAAGGTCCTTCCTATAAATTAGTTGAATTTCCTTCTTTGAGGATAGAAACAGAATTCCTACATGCAACACAGAGGCCAAATACTGTTATACCTTCATAAGAGCATCACACCCTGATTTTTCAGGATTCAGGTCAAAGGGTCTGAATCTACCTTCTCCAGAGGCCAAGTCAGGTTCTCATGAGCTTCAAATGAACCAAATGAGGTTGATTTTATGGGAACGCCACATAAAAACAAAACATTATATTTTATCATATGTGCAGAGAGGGATTACACCAACAATTAGGGGAAATCCAAATGGTAATCCACCCCCCACTCCTTGCAGTGGGCCTCCATGACTACACTTTTTATGTACCCATTTTGCCACTACAGTACCATTGGCCTCTGCCTATTATCACTTCATTTAGGAAACTGTAAGATCAGGGAGGTGCAGAGGAGAGTGGCAAGGACTCAGGGAGAACCTATTATTCTTCTCAGTCTATTCAAAAATTTTAAGTGCCCTGTCACCTATCAAATGCAGTTAATACAAATATACTACAGAGTGGCACAACACACTAAGTAGGTAAAATCTCAGCCAATACAGCAATAATCTCTTTGATCCCACATCTGTCCCTAACCTTCAGCTCTTCCCGGGAGAGATATACTTCCCAGGAGTATCTTTAATACAATTAGGAAAACAATATTAAAACAAATAAATTTCATGCTTTAAGAGCTGAGTATTAAATTCAACTCTAAAAAGAAATGAATGCTGCTTCAAATTTAGGAGCAAAACACATTTCTTTTTTTGTTGTTGTTTTAAATACCAACAAGAAGGCAAGATCCTACAGGACAAAGCCTCTTGCTTTCCAAATCCAAATTTTGAACTGTTCAGCATAAGGAAATGTCTGCAGTTCCGTGAAACTATAAAGCTCTCTGTGGTATTTTCATCTTCATTGCTCTTGTCCTAAAAGAATTTGTCTTGACATTCCCTACTGCTGGTACCACCAAACACTCGTAGGCAATAGGGCACAGTCTGGACCTTTTTATGCTGAGATCTGAAAAATCAATTGAATCTCC
>NW_020955486.1:92476-195699 GCF_003031625.1 Empidonax traillii | reverse complement strand
GAAATGTCTGCAGTTCCGTGAAACTATAAAGCTCTCTGTGGTATTTTCATCTTCATTGCTCTTGTCCTAAAAGAATTTGTCTTGACATTCCCTACTGCTGGTACCACCAAACACTCGTAGGCAATAGGGCACAGTCTGGACCTTTTTATGCTGAGATCTGAAAAATCAATTGAATCTCCAGCAGATGGAATCACTGGTGCAGAAAGTGACTAAACACTAACAATTATTCTGTGATACCAAGGCCTTGAAAGAGGATACTGCAAACACATAAACTACAAGGAAAAAAAAAGGGTGATTATATTCACAATAACTCTCTGCACAGTATCGTTATTTGGGGCTCTCTCCTTCTACAGGTATGCTACTATTCACTGCTAAATTAACTTTCTCTGGAAATATTTTCTATTCACTGATAACGCATAGATATATTATATGATAGGCTATGACACACACTGATAGATGACATCACATCATGATAGTGAAGCCTGCAGAATATTTCTATTCCCTTACCACTGTGCATTAAAAATAGAGTAGACTGACAGCAGAGTCTGTACTGTGATGGGAAACATGATTTTTATTCCTATTTCAAACTTGTGTGATTCTAGATTCTATATTCTTATTTTACTAAATAAAATCTAATTATTATATCCTGCATATAGTATCTACTATATACAATTTAGTTCCTGGGTGTACATAAATCCAGCCTGGCTCCTCTTTCTTCCCATTTTTCTTCCTTTTTTTTTTTTTTTTCTTTTTTTTTCCTGCCATTCTCTATATTTTCTGTTGATTTTACTAGCATTTTCTCCCCTTCTCACATATTCTATAATCTTTGTTTCTCTCTTTCACTTCACATATTGCCTTGTATACCTGTGCTAACACCCAGTTGAGCTGCAGGGAGGATTTTTTAGTGTACTCTGTTTGTATCAGTCTTATTATAACATACTCAGGATGTTATATTGCACTTGAAAGCTTCTAATATAAATATAAAGGAGTCGTATTATCTATTCCCAAAAGAATGTTAATCATAACCTTTTAATCATAATTCTAATCATATACATATTTGGAAAAACCCAAAAATTTTATGGTTGAGCATGGGAATAGATGTAAGAAAATGGGTGTTCTTGTCTTGGCTTTTGCACAGCCTTTGGTTGCAATGAAAGTATCTGATTTTGTTTTCTAGTTTGGTTTACCTGTCAAAATACATGAATAATATTGGCCTTCTTGATCGGGTGATGCTTGATCCAGCCAGTGTTTTGCTTTGCAAACACTATGCCAGGCTAAAGAGGTGCGAATTATTATTAGTTGTCAATTCTGTTTTACAGAAAACACCGTGGCTAAACACTCATCAAACTAGTAAATTGTTGGAAAGAAAATGAGAGAAAAGAGAAGAAAAAACTGAGAAAAGGCAGGTTTGGAACAGAAAAAATTAGAGCCCAAGTGGGATCCAAAGAAGAAAACTTTTGCATTAAATCTTCATAGTCTGCACCGCTACTTCTCACCTGCAGTGTGAAACTTCAGTGTACACACACAGCCTGGTCAAAATTAAACTCTGCAGCTTTCTGTTTAAACTCTGCGCTGTAACCACACTGATGCTAATGGCATGAGGTCAATTAACTTTGATCTATAATGACAAGAGCACTAGCTCCCTAATTTAGTGGAAAAAATAAACTTTCAGCAACCCTGAACACCCCCTATGCACTCTCCCTGCGTGTGCTGCCGATTAGAGCTATAATTGAGCACACTCTAGCGGTCTCTGACATGCCAAGAACACTGTGCACACAGAAGTACAGCCAAACAGAACAAACGGGTTCATACATTTAACTGTGCAACATAACACAACAACTCAGCTGTGGGCAACTCACCCGTGGTCTTCCAGTGGTCCTAAAGATTGATGACTTTTGGTATTTGCAGTTTCTACTTTCTGTACCTTGTTTCTCCATGAGGTTATATAATGCTTTATAAACTGGTTAGGGTAATTTGTGGGGAAAAAAAAATGCACGTCACTAGATTAGCCAGTTTGAGATCATAATTTATCTCTAATGGCCTTTCTTTGACAAGAAGAAAACAAAAGAAAATTAAAGCTGATAGAGCTGTTCTAGTAATGTCAAAAGTTGGCATTCTTCATCAGTCTTTAACTTAAAAGCAGTCCTTGTCAGAATAATGATAAAGGCATCATAGAAATTTTGCTTTTCATCTGTCTGGCATATAAATCAATGATCCAGAAAACAAATCATTATATATGTATTTTTTTAAAAAAAGTGAATATAAAACAAGCCAGCTTGTCTACATTTTTTATTCATCTCTGACAGAGTCAGTTATACCATTTCTCTGAGCACTCACTCACAGCTGAAACTGCTCCCCCCTCCCAGTTATAACACTGACCCCGTTTAGAGAGCACATCACAAACAGAGGCACTGAAATCAGGAGCCTTTTCCAGGGTGTGAGCTGACATAATGGGCGGCTTTGCTTCCTCTGGGGAGCAAGCACTCTCTTTATCACTAGGACAAATGACCTGGAGGAGAGGTATCCAAGGCTAGACACTCTATTTCCTTATAAGTGCCAGATCAGATCATAACACATTACTGTGACTCGCTCTGTTAACGACCAAGCACTTCGATTTCCAGGGAAAGCACGAAGACACATCAAGCTGGAGCCAAGCTCTGGGTATGTGAGAGGACACTTTCTAAGCAGGAACACCACTTTTAAAACTTCCCCTTCCCTTCTGGTACACAGCTTTGAAATCCATAGTTACAAACAGACCAAACCATTATCAAATCAACAGCAAGCAAACAACAACAAAAAAACCATTACCAATAAGCAAGGCTTACCTTACAGTAACTGCAACCTGTCAGAAGCAGGGTAAAGGAGTGCCTTTCACATGAGGGAAGGGTGGCCTTCAGCTCTCAAGGGGGGTCCTCTAGGATTCTTCACTTCGGATTTTTTTTCTACTTTTTAACTTTTTGAGGGCAGATCCTTATTCCTCAGAGTGGGGGAGTGCCAGCACTGTATATCCTTCCTCAGAAGTACAAGACTCCAACTCATGCCTCTATAATCTTGAAAATTGAGAAGGATTTCTTAGCCTAAAAAAAATTAAAAAAAAAAAGAAATCAATTATTTTTCAGGCTTGAATTAGTAAAAAAAGAATAGAAATAGAACTATTCAATGTTTTGGCAAAACAAAAAAAAATCACCACCCTACTATGGGAGCAATTAAAGATAAATTAAGAAAGAGGAGAAGTAGAGAAGGAAAATAAAGGTTAGATGACAGATTATGAGACAGAGAGAAAAGAAGGCAGAATCAAAAGCAAAGGATTAGAAATAAGAAAAAGAGGGGAAGAGTTTAGTAAGAAAAAGTAAATACAGGAAATAAAAATATTTCCCTTTCCTTTCATGGCTCTGCTAAGATTAGGACAAGTCTGGGAAAATAAGGAAAATGTTAAATACCCACAGTTAACAAAAAAGCTTTCTGGAGGAAAAAAAAAATAAAAACAACCAAAAAAGAACACCCAAAACCAAAATAAACCAGAAGAAACCTAAGAGCTTAGAAAGAGAATGCATGCAGATGAAAGGAAAAAATACAAAGGTGTAAAAGAAGGACATAAATTTGACATTCACAGACACATATTAGGGAAGTCTAGACCAAATTTGCCTGCCAGATACTCAGTTCATGTCAGGTCATGAAATGCATAGCAGAGCTTTTATGTAAACAAAATGCTTACTGGATCAAAATAGCATGTCTGAGGCAAAGAGCAAAGTAGAATGTGGTATATTAGCCCCCCAAAAGAGATATTTTAGGTTAAAACTTTCAGAGACTGTACCCTCACGCTTTACAGGAAACTTAGGAAAAGGTTTATTCTTGCTAGCTTTTCTAACACTCTGACATTCTAACACAAAGACAATGAGATATATTTTAAAAAAAGGGATCTGGAGAGTTCAGTTCAAGTCCTTTGATAACACAACTCTAAGAATGCGTAATTCTTCTCAATAAAGGTGTTCAGAAGCGTTCCTCAAGGTACTATTCAAATACATCCTTAGAGGTAGAAAAGCAATCAAATGTACGGCCAAATGAGAAGCATAAGCGCAACAGTGTTAGTTTCTGTTCATGTCAGATGGACTAGACTGTCTTCCAAGTCTAAGAAATCCATGAGAAAACATGTTGTTCTTTAAACTCTTACTTCTAGACTGTTACAGAAACTCTCATTCACTGAAAAGTTCTAAAACCAGTATTCAAACTTAAGTACCTATTGTGACAAATAGATGCTGGCAATGGACCTTGCAGAGTTTCTATCTCTATCCTCTGCCGAGGATATTAGGTTCCTGCTGACTGGGCTTTCATCTGTATTTATCCTCTAAACTAAATTAATTTAAATCACATCTTTATCTTCTATTACTTGGAAGTCCTTCCTATTGTTTCCATCTGAAGCCACCTTCTTAATGGAATTTGTTTGCTTTTCTATGGAAGTGGCATAAATAATAGTGGATGAAGAAACACAACAGGTTTGGTGAAGTTGGTTATAGTCAGTGCATTTTAGCTGGCTAAGTCTTAGATTAGGAATCAAAATGAAACTTTTCAAATTTTTAAAGGGCAGCTTTAACAAAACCAACTTATTTTGCATTAAATGTTGATGATAATGCTTTCTTCATACACGTTTTTACTATGTTGAAGGTAAAGCAAGACCGAATTCTAAATGGGAGGTTTTATCTGATGTAAACAGCTTGTCTTCACAGGAGAGGTGTTCCAGACCTCTGATCAGCTTTGTTGCCTTCCTCTGGACTCACTCCAATATGTCCATGGCTTTCTTATCTTGGGAACCCCAAGCTGGATGCAGTACTCCAGGTTGGATCCCAGCAGAGCAGAGCAGAGGGGCAGAATCACCTTCCTTGACGTGCTGGCCACGCTGCTTTGGACGCAGCCCAGGATACAACTGGATTTCTGGGCTGTGACTGCACATTGCTGGGTCACGTCCTGCCTCTAATCAACCAGCACCCACAAGTGTTTCCTCCAGGGTTTGTCTCAAATAGGTTGTCCACCCAGCCTGTATTTGTGCTTAGGATTGCCCTGACCCATGTGCAGGCCTTGATGAACCTCACGAAGTTCCCACGTTTGTATGTAAAACCAGAAAATATTTGGAATTATTATTTCAGCTTTGCCACATTTGCAACAAATGTTCCCTTTTTTCCTCAACATGCTCTTGGTGCAAATATTAAAAAATATTAAAAAACTACTGTCATTTATATTGGTAATAATATTTTGAATAATTTTTCAGCTTGAATTGTTTACTACAGACTTTTTAAAGGTGATTTTTCTAAGAAGTTAATGCAAGTGTCTTGTTTTGAACTTCAGAAACATTCCTGCTTATAGTATTTACCAGAAATATAAAAATTAGCTAAATAACAAAATATATTAGTCAAACCTGGATTTTTTTCCAAGCCAAAAAATTTATTTGCTAAGCTTGTTACATTTCAAACATCTGTAAACCATGATAGTCTCTTTTTAAAAAAAGCCTGGATTTTGAGGAAGGCATATTTATGCGGGTTAGCTGTGATGAATA
Source organism: Empidonax traillii (assembly GCF_003031625.1). NCBI lineage: Eukaryota > Metazoa > Chordata > Aves > Passeriformes > Tyrannidae > Empidonax > Empidonax traillii. Next base: position 190,151 of record NW_020955486.1, on the reverse strand, counting down.
AGTAAGTGCTGGAATTTCTAATCCTAGGGACGATTTGCTGATGTGAACTGAGTACAAATGGATTCCAATTGCATTTTTTTCCTACTTGTTCTGTACACACTTGATAGGGTGCAAAACTTCATACTAGTGATTTACACATGTAAGGCTGCACATACATACATACACACACATTGCCCAGAGTGAATCACACTAAAAAATTAGACTTCTAGAGTTTCCTTTTTGGTGGTAACAGGGAGTGCCCTGCATTAGACAGGCTGGAGACCCATTAGGCTCAACTGCATGTAAAAAAGACAGTTTCTCAGCTAATGAAACCATAAATCTTTTGTTCAGCCCACAGTGCGACACAAAGGTGACCCTTTGAATTAAACTTCCATAAAGCAGCTGCGATAGTGGCTAAGCTGAGTATCCACGAGAACCTATGGAAATGCATGTTTCATAGCTGTGGACAAAGATAATGGTATGCAAGGAACGCTGTTCCAGAAAACGATGTAGCCTTTCATGCCTAATAACCAAATAAAAAATGGGAAGTCAGTACTTGGGAGCTACCCTAGCAAGCAGATCTCCAGGAAACAAGGTTCCCCACAGACTCTTCCTTGATCTTAAAGCTTAACGTTAAACATTTATATGCACGTAGCACCTGGCCAGAAGACGTGGGAAGGCACTTTTATCACACTGGCTGTATTTCTTTCTTAAATAATATATTTCCTCTTTTTTTTTGCCCCCTCTCCTGGAAATGGAACACATCCTCAATAATGTTTCTGTACTTTTTTTTTTAAGTTTTAAGAACCAGACAATCTTGAACATCTCAACATCACGCAATTTTGAAAAATATTAGCACCCCTCAAACTGTCTGGTGATGAATTGCACCAAAAGCTTTTGAAACACAAAACTATGTGATTAAAAAAAAGTTAAATATTATTTAGATGAAGACTATTGTTGGGGTATTAATTGAATGCTAATCTTCCACCCACATTTCTTTGACATCCAGGCCCCTGGATAAACTGTACATAGACTAACTAGATCCAACTGCAACTGCACCAGTCAGTTCAATTATGTGCAGTATTGTCCCAAAGGCATTCCACAGGAGTGAGGAACAACGGTGTGTGAACCTTAAATCGCTGCTCCAAAGTATTTCCAGCTTCACAGTGGTTGACTCACCTGTGTCTTAAGCAGGAGTTAAGGTATCAAATATGTAGTAGGCACATAAACCTGTACATACCACAGCAATATCTTTGTATTCTTCAAATTATTCATTTTTACCTACATCCCTCATGTAGCACACAATCTGTTATAGATGCAAACTTCCATGATAGCAATATAAAGCAACCTCGATGCTTCCAGTGAAGCAAACAGGAAAACACACCTGGAATCAAAGAACAAATAGCTCAGAGCAATGCTTATTTTTCTTTTTTTTTATTTTTCCAATATTATTATTTCCTTTACAAATAAGAAATCCCAAAATACGTTATCCATTAAGACCAGTGCCTGTTGAGTGTGCAGACTGCGAAAATAAAGCCATTTTTGTTTGTGCAAAGCAACTCTTCACATCTTTTTTAAACAAAAAGTTTTGATTTTGCTTCAGCATTTTGGCTGAGAACAAATCAGAAAAAATATCAAACCAAAAACCCTAAAAAAAACCCCCAAAACTGCAAATTAGAGCACCTGTTCATTTGAGTTCTTGACTGTGGTTACATTGCTACTGTGGTATAAAGAGACTTTTTTGTGGTTTAAATGTGAGAGAAACTCTGAAAGAAGTTTTTACCCTGAGTATGGTCTGGGACACGTAAAGTTTTGACACTAAATTTTAGCCTTAAAAAACCCCCCACTAACTGCACCTCAATTTTTTCCCTTTTTTAAGTATTCCCAGAGATTTGAGAAATAAACATTAAAAAGATCATAAGTACACAGGAGGAAAAACAGCTGTAGAGTCTGAATACAACTCAGGCAATAACAAATGCAATTAGGTCCAGAAAAAGAAAACGAGGGAATACTGGAAAATTTCACCATAATTTTCACTTCTCACTACATCTTTGCTTTGCATGACATAAGATTAGGATTTGAGAGAAAGCAGTAGCTCTCCTTCCTCCACAACAGGAACAGAACATGAAATATCTAAAATCATTTTGCGTTAGTACAACTATTCTAACTGAGCTCATTTCTCCAGACAATTACTCTAGAATAACAAATATTCCTCTTTTCTGCCTTCCCCCATGTGAGGTGTATTGTTTCCAGTTAACACTTCGGAACCCGAGGCATGGGAAATTCTCTGCACAAGCCAGCAGGAAATCAGCCCTCCCCTCTGTGCTCTCTCTCTCTCATGTTTTGAAACTCTGTAAGGGTACTCATTGGTTTCTCTGCACTTCTCAGGAAATAATCTTCAGAAAAATCAGCAAACATGAGGCCGCTAGAGTTATCAGATAGATTGTTTTGATTTTGGGCACCTTACTCTGTCAACATGGTTTTGTGATAGCAAGCAAGCCATTGAGACTGTAAGTGCTGGGTTAGGTGATCTTCCCTGTGAAGTGCTGTGGTGTTCCTTATCCTAGTATGTGGAGAAAAAGAGATTCTTTGAAATGAGATTCAAAAAAAATCCCAGCATAATAAGCAGGGCACCCACTATATTTTGTGACAAATAAAGGGAAGTGAGCGTAGGCCCAACACAGAGAGTAAGAGCTTAGCAACTAGAGCATTCTTCTGGGACTCAGGTCTAAACCCACGCAGTCAGACCAAATCCCAGCTTTCCTGGGGAAATATCACGACCACTGAGCAGCTGAAGCAGCAATTTCTCCCCTCTTTCATGTATTTTGCAAAGTCTGCTCTAGGAGAAACAGAAGGCAGAACAGAGGAGTCGGGATGGGCAGAGAAACCCCAACTTTATGAAGAGTGAGAATTCTTAGAGATGCTGCAAAGATTTAAAATTTTGATACAGGCAGTCCAAAGAGCACCTCAATGAACTCGAAGTCCCTTGATGAGAATTTACACCTGAAACCATCACTGCTAAAGTCAGCTTATTTGGTTTGCAAAATGCACTTATGAATCCATCGTCTTTACAGCAAAAATATAAAACAGTTGCTTAGCACAAGGCTATTTCCTGCCCCTGTTAAGTGCATAGAGAAGAAGTTAATTGCTAAGTCCTGCTGCAGCACATTTACAGTCAGTCCAGCACTGGGTCTTGGTATGTCCTTTTTAGGTGGAGACAGCAAAGGCTGCTTCACAGCAGCTGTACTTTCTCAAAGGGAACTAAAGCGAAGCTGGCAGTGGCATCCAGCCTCTCCACTAATCAGTCTGCTAAGTACCAGGGATTCCAAAAGAAAGGCCAGGCTTATGGCCAAGCCATTTGTTTGGTGCTCAGTCTAAGTCTTGGTACTAGATCAACTTTCTCTGTGACCCTGGGCAAGCCGCCTATCAGTCTCTGTTATCCAGCTATAAAGTAAAGATTCAGAGTACCTCCATGTTTCCTCACCATCTGCCAGGTCTATTTTCACTGTAAACATTGGGCAGCAAATGTCTTCTATTATTCATAGAGTAAGGTCAGATGGGGCTAGAACACCTTCTCGTCTGACCTTCTGCATACCAGAGGCTGTTACGTGTACATACAACACCCAGTGGGGAGCTGATCACAAACGGGGTCTCCAGGTGCTCTTTCAAAAGAAGAGAAATAATAATATGAACCCAAACACAGTCAGCACCTTCCTCTATACATCTAAACTTCTTGGCCTAATTAGAAATTTGAAGGTTTTTTTTTTTTTAAAGCCAGCAAGCTTCTGTGTGTTTCTTCTTTGTTTCAAAAGTTGTTTCAGAGGAGGTTTTTTAAAATGAAAGCTTTTGAAAGAGTTAATAAACATTAGGGCATTTTAAAGGCAAAAATTCTTGAATATCCCAGCCCCTGAACTGATAATGGTGTGTACTAATGCATTCAGTACTAGAGAAACTGTTTCTAAACTAAACATTATACAGTTTTAAGAGAACATAAATTTTTGAAATCAGTTAGGTTGTCTGGGCATGAGGCATAAAACCATATAAATCAGACCTCCTTAGATTAACTTTCCTCAGTCTTCAATGTCTAAATATTATAAGACTTTTCCAAGTAAAATACCATTCTCATTGTCAATAAAAGTTGACAATGAGTAACTTAAGTTTAACCAAATCACAATCCTTAAACTGCATGCATTTTCAGCTAATATCCTCAGTGACATTATTTGCTTTCTGTAGGCTTACAATGGAGTATTTAAATGGCACTGAATTCTACTTAGGAGAGGATCAAATAAAATTCAGCTCACTGAAAATTAAGTTTACTCCTCATTTCTGCTTGTATAAAACAGAAAACACCACAAGTACTGAAAGTAGCTGTAGAATTTTCTTGTTGGACTGATGGAAAACAGAAAAAAATAGTGGGAAAAAAACCTGCAACAAGAAACGTGACAGAAGGCATCATATAGTATAACTTCATCTGCCTAATCAGTTTATAACTGTATTACACAGTGCCATCACGTCAGGTCTCAGAAAAACACCATTATATTGACAAAGACAGCAATTCACATTGTTTCTCATCCAAGTGTGTGTGCATGTTTTTCCTCAGGCTTTCCAATTCTCATTTAAGGAACTATGATCAACTCTGTGTCAAAATTCAATTTATCAGATCCAATACACATTAAGGGAGTGAAAAAAATAAGGGCTTGCAGCATGTAAGAGTTCAAACAAGATGATTTGATCATCCCCTCTGGACTTACGCTCATGACACCTAACACTGAAGGGAATGAGCTAGAAGACATGATGTCCACTTTCTGTCTCCTTATGGTAAGACCAAGCTGATTCAACAACAAAATTTGAGACAGAATGTAAGACAGTCCTCAACTACACTCGCTTCTCATTCAACAGCTAAGTAAGCATCTTCTCTGAGATCTTTCAGGCAGAGTACACTGAAGAAAGGAGGTAAAGTTTAGCAGAAAGATAAAACCTACTTAACTTACATGCAGGCAGAATAATAACTTGGCTTGCTGGGAAGCCACATTCAGGAAAACGCCCTATGGTCAAGGGTTCCAAGACTTAGAGTGGACCCTGTTGTGCAGAGTGGGATGAGAGAAACTAGTATTGGAGCTGGGATAAGAGTCTGGCATCAGGAGGTAATGGGAAACTTGTAGGTTTGGAAGGGATATCAGCTGATCTAATCTAAGACCGGAGAGGACTGGGCTCAGAAGACAGAAAACCAGGGAAAGCTAAATCAAGAGTGAGCCAGAAAACTGGAGAGGGCACTGAGATAGCTACTAATGATAAAGAGAAATGAGATGAAGGATTCAAGGAAGAAGAATACTGGGACAAAACACAGTAGCAGGGAGAAGGTTCAGTCTTTGAGGATCCAGTCAATCAGTCAAGCCTTCCTTCCCAGGTATTTGGATGGTATGGGAAAATTTCTCGACTCCCAGCAAGACCTCAGAGTAAAGAAACTGTTAGGACAAGCAGTATCAAAATTACAAATGCCTGTCCCTGTTTAATGCGCTCTCCTCTGCGCATGCTCCTTGTGATGCACGTTGCTCTACAATGATCACAACTGGTATTGTCTCATTTATTTTTCTGTTGGTTTTGTTGTTGTTGTTTGTTTGGGTTTTTTGTCGTGATGGTTGGCAAATTAAGGAGCTCACTATAGGGGAAAAGAAATATATTCTTAGCGTCAAGACAGTTGCATACTGTCTAAAAAATGAGATGCCATATCTGCTTCTTGTACGTAACACAAGGCAGGACTCAGCAGAAACCTTAACTAACCTGATGATCACTAAGTTTTAACTTCTTACACATCCCATATGAAACATCTGGCCAAGTTTTCTGAGTACTCACAGTTCCAGCCAAAGTTTAATGTATTATAGTGGTTTTCTGAATACCTAATATAGTATAAAAAGACAGAGTGCTTTGAAAAGCTTTTTCGAGACATCTCAGTGTGACCACCAAAATTAATGGCTGTTTGGCAATTTCAAACTCTGTCTCACAACACTGTCCAGGTTGCCCAGTAACACTGCATGATTTTATATGGATATTGTAAACTATTACAGCAGTGTCCACAAAGAAATTACTAATTCAGTCATCATCACAGGATATGAATATCATATCTCATCGTTTTCAGGGAAGATAAAACAAAGCATTGAATGCTGTTGAAGTAAAGGCCATCCCAGCTGAAGATGAAAGAACACACACGGCAAAAATAAGCAGTGCCTTTGCATACATAGACACTGTATTGCTATTTCTGTAGAAAGGAGAAAACACAGGATGCAGAGACAATGTTAAAGTCAACATCTGTGCTTGATTTTTTTAACCTTGAGAGTGCTTTGTCAATACAGATTTTTGAATGCAATATGCTATAAACTCATCTATGTATTTTTCAGAATTCATAGGAAAGAGATAAACCCTCAAAATTTGAATCAAAGTGTAAGCCATTTTTCCTGCTCACAACAGGGGGTTTGGAGCAGCTGACCCTTAAAGATCCCTTCCAATCCAAACAATTCTATGATTTTGTACCAGCTCGGGAACTGTAACCTGACATGTTTCTTTAGAACAAATGGCAACACGAAGTCCTGTCAAAGATAAACTTAATTAAATTATATTGACTAATTTTCTGGCATTGAGACAATCATAATTCATTCCAGTAAGAACAGACTCAAGTAAGTCCATTATTTCCATTTGTGGTCTTCAGGCACAGTGTACTCCGTGCAGGATGTGGATTTTAAAGGTTTTATCCATAGGCAGAACTCCTTCCAAACCATTCCAAGTTTCAAAGGAGCGCTTCTGGGAAACCTACCCCACGTGTGGGTACTTGTGTCAGACAAGCACACCTGAGTGTGCTCGGTGGCCAGCAGGACCAGGGCAGCGATCGCCTCCTTGTGCTTGGCACTGGTGAGGCCACACCTCGAATGCTGTGTTCAGTTTTGGGCCCCTCACTGCTGGAAAGGCATTGAGGTGCTGGAGCGAGTCCAGAGAAGAGCAACGGAGCTGGGAAAGGGTCTGGAGCACAACTCAGTGAGGAGCAGCTGAGGGTGTTTAGCCTGGAGAAGAGGATGTTCAGGAGAGACCTCATCACTCTCTACAACTCCCTGGAAGGAGGCTGCAGAGAGGTGGGGGTCAGTCTCCTCTCCCAGTAACAAGCGATACGACCAGAAGAAATGGCCTCAAGTTGCACCGGGGGAGGTTTAGATGGCATATCAGGAAAAATGCCTTCACGGAAGTTGTCGAGTCCTGGAACAAGCTTCTCAGGGAGTCACCATCCCCGGAGGTATTTATAAAAGACACGCAGATGTGGCACTCGGGGACACGGTTTAGCGGCGGGCTCGGCAGCGCTGGGTTAACGGCGGGACTCGACGATCCCGAAGGTGTTTTCCCAGCCTGAAAGGCTCCTGGATGGCACGAAAGCACCTGGAAACCCGGTGTGCGGGCTCCGAAAACGCGCCGAAGAGCAACGGGGACATCTAGCGGCGGGACCGGGCCGCCGACACGCGCCCGCCGCGGGAAACGCCGTGGGAAGCGAGGACACGCGGGCATCTCCCTAGGGAAGCGCGGCCGTGCCGCCGAGCGCCCCACCAGCCCGCCCGGGTACCGCCCAGCGGTGCTGCGGGTAAATGTTGCCGGGGATGGGGCATTTACCACCTCCCCAGGTAGCCTGTTCCAGTGTTTCACCACCCTTGCAAAACACTTCCTTCTAGACACATCTAGTCTAAGTCGACCCTCCTTCAGCATAAAAACCATTGCCCCTTTTCCTGTCCCAACAGACCCTTCCCAAACAGTCCATTCCCAGCTCTCTTGCAGCCCTTTAGGCACTGGAAGGAGCTCTAAGGTCTCCCCAGAGCCTTCTCTCCTCTGGGCTGAACAACCCCAGCTCTCTCAGCCTGTCTTCAAAAGAGAGGTGCTTCAGGCCCCTGATCATCTTCGTAGCCTCCTCTGCGTCGATTCTGTCCTGTGCTGGGGACCCCAGAGCTGGATGCAGTGCTCCAGGTGGGGTCTCATCAGGGAAGGGCAGAGGGGCAGAATCATCTCCCTCGACCTGCTGGCCACGCTGCTTTGGATGCAGCCTGGGATACAATTGGCTTTCTGGGCTGCAAGTGCACATTGTTGGGTCATGTCCAGCCTCTCATCCATCAGCACTCCCACATCCTTCTCTGCAGGGCTGCTCTCAATCCCTTCTTCCCTCAGCCTGTGTTGATACTGGGGCTTGTCCCAACCCAGGTGCAGCACTTGGCCATGTTGAACCTCATAAGGTTCCCATGGGTCCTTTTCTTGAGCTTTTCCAAGTCCCTCTGGATGGCATCCCATCCCTCAGGCATTTCAAAGTATCCTCTATTTTGTCCATAGATGCCAATTTAACATGACAGACTCTAACAAGGCTCCAGTCAGCATACATGTAAAATTTACTTTTTTTCCCAGATCAGAAAAAAATAAGGAAATTCTTGACACCACAGCAATTCATGTGTCAGATTCAAAATTAATAATTAACTAAATAAATATCAATAACTACTTAATGAAGAGACTATGAGGTGTTTTCTGGACACATGGGCAAAATATATTTTTACACCTTCCTATCTTAGAAAGCTGAATCATTTTTGCTGCTTTTGGAAAGCTTCATTCAGCCTAATAGTGACACTTGCTGGGAAAACATGCCATGGAAATGCCAAGGCCAAACAGCTAAAAGCTGGCACACAATAATCAGTTGAAACCAGAGCATTACAAGTGGGAGCGCTGAGCAAACACACAGGCATAACATGGTCTCTTTGTGCTCCAAAATTTAGCCTACACAAGGAGATCAAATCAAATATGCTCTATTGTGCAGCTCAGATGTTTTACTACTCCCAAGCAAGTCAACCCAAAACTTCTAAAAGGAAATGATGTTTCAGTACCTTGAACTATCCTTTAAAAATGGGAAACGGCAAATACAGGACAAAAATGTTCTGAGGATTCATTCAGTGTAATGCCTCCATTAGTACACGGGATCAAGTCCTTGGGAAATGTGACACGGGAAGTTTCTTTAGCCAAAACCAAACTTTTGTGAGTGTGTGACCCTGTGTTTATTTACCATCCATAAAGTCAGTGAGGCTTTCTGCTTCTTTTTGCTTTTGTACCAGAACAAAGTTCAGGAGGTTTATGCAATTCAGGCAAAAGGCAAATAGACCTGTGATATGATGGTTTAAGCCATAGCCACGCATCCCTACTAGCCCTGCTTTGCATCTTTCCAAACCTATTATTTCCAAATATGATTTATGAGGAGAGGATACACGTTTTCATCAGTGTTTAAAGCTAAAATGCTGGGCTTCACATTACAGTGGCTGAAACTCAAGACTTCCCTTGACTCAGCTTAGAGGCAGAAAGTTCCAGCAGAGATGCAGCAAAGAGTTGCAGTTTAAGGAGAGAGTTTAAGGTTCACCAGAAGTTGTCTGTTAAATCCCCAAGTCAAAAAACTCAGTTAAATTTTCACAGACCTCCTCCCTGACATGCTGTATTCTAAAAGATGGCAAGGAGGGAGATGAGGCTTAGCATGTATATCACAGCCAACAGCACTGTTTTCTGACTATACAACTCTTTCCTTAAAAAGAGTACATGTGTTCTTAATACACTGCTAAAAATTCCTACACTCAAGGAGGCCCAGATGAAGTATTTTCAAATACTTGCTGCGTCCCTCTGACTGAAATGACTCTTGCTTGATTTGACCTTCTTATACACAGAATACAGGGAGGCTTCTTACACACACATCACAGATTTGTGCTTATGTGGGGACAGAAGCTGTGAAAAGGGCACAGCCACATGAAAACCAACAATAATCATAATAGTGAAACTTTTTCCCTCCTAAAAACTAGCAACAACACTAAAGCGCATGCTGGGTAGCAGCAGTTTGTCCACGTGCTGGAGAGAAGCAAATAAAATAAAACTTAAAAAAAAAAATTAAAAAATGTCTAAAGAGCTACACAAGCCAAGCCCTTTGAGATCAAAAACAGCCCTCTGAATTACCAAACATTGGGTCCTGGCATTAGTTTTTAGAGTTGTTATTCTTCTCCTATATGACTGCAGTAACCCTGTAAGTCTATTTATCCTTCTGAGGTCCATGTAAGAATCTATTTATAACTGTGGGATACCAGTGCTAGTGCCTCTGTTACTGGAAATGATCCTGGCTGATTTACTAGCAACAGATTGAGTGACTGACATATCCTATGAGAACAAGAAGTACAATTCTTAGAGAGAAAGTACTAAAAAGCAAAGAGAAGCCTTGAGATGCGTGGAAGGGTACTTAAAAAAAAAAAAAAGATGAAAAAGTTTCCTTTTTGAATGCAACTGCCTTTACTTACAGACGAATAAGTGGAGTAAAGAACAATCCAAGACCAAATTATCAATTCTGTTAGATCAGCTCTTGGATCAAGATTCTAATCAAGATAACAAAGTGTATACTTTGTTAAAGGTGAAAAGTGTCTGTAACCACAAAAACAAAAGACCTGACATGAACTTTAAAAAAACCTTGCTCGCCTTACTCAGACTGTCCATCATCACAGAGCAACACCACAAAACCACTAGAATAAAACTCCTAAAACTGATTTTTCCAGAAGTTTGGGAGTTATTCTCCTATGCAACCCATAAGGACACTATCTTCACCGAACCAGAAAAAAACCAAGTCCTACTGAGATATCAGCTGACACATTTTTGCATCTTCCACAACTTTCTCTTTTCCATTCCCTTGAGTGCTCTATCAGTCAACACTTCACAACATTCACATTCCCTTATCAACAATCAGACACTAGTGTTCATGGCATTCCCTTGCCAATGGATAGGCAAGTTTGACACATGCCTTATTTATTTTGGAGATTTGATAAGCTGTGATTCTTGGCTCTCGGCATTTCTAAGTTTGGGAACAGCTTTATTTATCACCAGCTCTGAATTAAGGCTATGAAACTGCTATGAAAACACATAGATGGTCCCTTAAAGAAGAGCTGTGCAACACTGGAAGTTAAATGGTTAAGCACAACGTCTATTTAATAATAAAAGCAACTGAGCTGCATGCTCAGGGGTGAGCCACAGCAGTACTGATGTGACTGAAGTGTTTGCCATGTTCTGTGATAACAGGAGTCTATTGAGCTACAAACCAGGCCCGCTGTGCTAAGCACAGGTGAGGGTGTGGGTGAGAATACACACAGCTGTAAGCAGTCTTCCCCCTTTAAAACTATACTCTCAAGTTACACAAATGATATTTTTCCTAGATTTTAGGTGAGTCGAGGGAAAGCCACAGCATTCTTCATGTTGCAAACACTTCTGGATACTCAGGTGTCACCCAGTGGAAAAGGTGCTTTGCACAGTGCAGCAGGAAGATCTTATTAGGGTTTCCAGAGGGCATCCCCACGTCACAGTGACTACATGGACAAAGAAGGGTATTCCTCCATGTAGGGCATTTCCTCCTAACTCAGTACAGTTCATCTATGGCATTTGGAACTGTGCATTCCAGAGGAAGCTGCAATTCCAGATAGTAGCAATGAATGAATTGCTTTAGCAGGGGTCATTGTTCAATGACAAAGGAGTCTGTTGCTTGGACAGAGCAGAGTATCACTATATTATTTCTCTTCTTGGTAGTGGTTGATATCTGCAGTGTCAAATTAAAGAATAAATGTGGTAACTGTGCCCTATATTGTAAAATCAATAAGTTAACAAGTCTCCTTGGATCCTTTATTCTAAGGCAAAGTCTGAACTATCTATACTCTTGTTTACAGTAGAACATATTTAACTGTGAAGTTCATATTGCAGGAGTCAACAGTAGTCTGGAAAGTGCTTTGCCTCAGTTTGAAGATGACAGGTTCATCAAAGAGCCATTTCTCTAAGGAAAACTAAAAGAACAGGTGAAGTCAATGTAGGCAGCCCTAAAGATAGTGCTAATGGATTTTGCAGCCATGATATTCAGGTTACCCTGAAGGAAATTCAGGATTTTTCATGCTAAGGAGGAAAACTTGCAGCTTCAGATTAGACAATAAATCTTATGACAAGGACTTTATGCATCTTCTGTTTTGCCAGGGTTACTTCAAGTTTGTTTGGGTTCTGCTACCTTTTTACACTGTGTTGTGCAAACTGTCAAATTTCCACTAATAATAAGAAAGCCTTTGCTTCAATGTTTCCTTCTCCCAGGTGAATGTGATACCCATTACTTCGGAATAGGGGCTGCACCTTCATTTTCATTATGGGTTTTGATCACATATGCATTTGGGCTAGGAGGTGCAGTTGCTGTAGATGCACATCCACATTGCCAGAAGTTTGGTCAGAAAACATTTAGCTCTTTTCCCCACTAATTCTGCCTGTGCCTCTTTCCAAGAACCATTAGCAAAAGAGAAGTTTCAAACTTCTCTTTGAGGTATGGAAAGACTAACTTCAGGAAAAGTTTTAGAAAGATGGAATCTTTCAGGGCATAGTGGCATGATTCAGAATAGCTGATGCTGTCCTGGAGGATCAGTATCCTACAGCTACCTGTAAGTTACAGGCAGTGGACCTGAGATCTGCTAGGGGAGGTGGGCCAGAAGTAAATGATGATACTGGGAATTCCTCTCCTCTCCCCAAACCAGCACGCAGGAGCTTTGGCACTCCTGACTGCAGCTATAAACATATATCCCTATGCATGTTCTCTTGATAATTAGCTCATGGCCTGTCTTCTAGCCTGTGCATTCTGCTGCCAACAGTAATTCACAGATGGCTCTGCAGGTATCAGAGGCAGCAAATACCTGTCAATAAGGTGTTATTATTTATTTATTTTTAAATACTAATGTGATGAATCTTTACAGTCCAGTTTTGGGCCAGGTACTCACTTTCCAGGCACCTCTTTCCCCCACAGAGAAGACAGCACTTTCCGGGACCACATACTAGATAGTTACTGAGCATGAAAGAGTTTCCTCAGGACAGCCCTGCCCAGCACCACATGTTGCTTCCACATGCAGAGCCTGGAACGGGGAGGCAATCTCCCCATTTGCGTATTAAGCCCTTGCATAACCTACGCAGACACCGCAGGCCAGACAGAATCACTGTCAGCTCTGCATTCAGCTCACAGATTGAGCTACTGAGCTCCAGCAGATCCCCTGTCTCCCAACAGCTGCACGTCCCCAGCACATCTGTTGGGAGCACAAAAGCCTTTCTGAAGGCTCTCATCTTTGTCAGCTCCAAGCCTCATTTCCCAGCCTCTGTAAAACCCAGACAACACATCAGTGCTCTGCAGCTGCTGTCACTTTAGCCAAATATATTTTTGTCACTCTACAGGGTGCCCCTTGAAGAACTCAAGTCAGTTGTCCCTTGAGCTGCTAAAAAACTTGAAACCTTCCCATAAAGGCCCCTCCCTCTGCCCTATGTGTACTGCCAGATGTAACAAGAACTGTTTCCTCTCTTTTTTTCACACAATTATCTTACTTCTTCCTAGTTCTGAAGCTTCAGTTACTCTGCCATCACTTACACCTTCACATCACTCATAGAAGACTCAGTGAAATCCAGAAACACCTGATATTTATTAAAAGGAAGGCACTAGGTATGACGTTGAACTGCATATAGGGACAGTGCTTGTCCTTGAAGGCAGTACATTTTGCTCTGGTGGCTGAAAATTACATATTTCAGCACAGGATTAAAAACCAGGGCCCTTTGTGGGATGCCCCCATGGTCCTCTCTGTTCAAGTCACATGCCTCATCCACACTTCTTACTCCCAGCCCAATCCATGCTAGAGTAGGGCCTTAAATCTTAACAGGGAAGCTTTGAATGTATTTACAGGGCTTTGTCTGTCCTGGTGAAAACCTTAAAGACCATTTTGATTTTTTTTTTCATCTAGGTTAATAAGATTCAGATTCAAGGGATTTTTTTTTTATTTTTATTTCTGATTGCCCACAGTTTAAACAAAATCTTGACTAATGATGTAATTAATCATGACTAAGTAGACAAATTTTAAATACCACTACTACTGTTAACTGATATGATGCTTTTCTACTTGTCCAGAAACAAAACAGATTGTCAATATCAACTGAATTTCTGAGGGGGTCACAGCAGCATATTTTTCCCCATAGTGACCCAGAGAACACACTAAACATCTGTCCTCAACAGTTTTAAACTCTCCTCTGGCATTAGCTTGGCTTTCTCTCCATGTTATTCTTTTTTTAACTCAGAACAACTTTTTCCAGTCATCCAGAGGAATCTCCAGTAAAAACAGACAAGTCATGAGTTGATGTTCTTGATATTTTTAAGGTTAAATAAGCATTTTTATTTTTATTTTGAGTAAATCAACATGGTTCCTACAGATTGCAGTGGAAACTACTGATTGAACTGAAACTCTGTCTGACATGTTTTATGAGGCTGCATATACATCTCAGTAAAGAATAAAAGGAGGGCATCAGAACTTATTTGTCTTTAAATTACAGAAATAGTTTAATTCTAGCCAGCTGTGTTTTCCTTTGCAGTCAATAATACAGTTTATCCTAGGATTTACACCCCCATGTAAAAAGATCCCACACTTTCACAGATATACATGAGATTGAAAGTTTTAAAACACACACAGGAATGGACACGGTGCCAGGGAACATGGACTGTACTGAGAAAGGGCTGGAAGATGAAGAGACGATGGGCAACAGTGTCTTAATGGGATGACCACATGGCCCATGGAACTGAATTCACAATAAAAATTCCTGGGCTGACTTGCTACTGAAGTGAGGCAGGTTTAATACTACCTACAGCAAGAACTAATTTTTCACTTCACAGTTTCTCTTTTTCTTATGGAAATGTTCCTTCTTGCTGCCTAATCAGTTAGGGACCCAGATAATATGCTTTCAAAAAATAATTTTACCTAAACAACAAAAGACTTGAATTACGCTGTTGCTTCTGAGTTCTGTTGGTCTAAGATCAGTTTCAAAAACATATGAGAAGTCTGAAGTGAGAATTCCTGGAAATGCAAACATTAATTTCCCCCAGTGAGCATGAGAATTTTAAGGAGAAAGCAAAGGTAGTCTAACAAAAAATACCACTTCTTTCGCTATTCCTCCCACAATTAGGAGGAACTTCCTAGCAGCTGCAACCATTTACTAAAAATTGCTCCTTGTAAAGGGAAATGTATTTTTTTAAAAAACCATTGCTTAATCACTTCCCAGTAAATTATCAGAAAGCATGTATCAATACAGGTCCATGGGCATTATGTGTTATACAGGTTAACTATAACCAAGGATTTTTTTTCCCCTAGCACCAAGCTGCTTGCCGGTCATATTGTCAATGAACACACTGAATTTCCAGTGTGGAATATCCCAAGATACATTTTATGCATTCTTTTAGGAATGGCCTTATCATATGTGTCAATAGAGTGTTTCTGCACAAGTAAGTCTTTGATCACTGATCTAATAAGCCCATTTCACCCATAGTACCAGGATGAGCCCAATGAAGGAGATTAAAATAATTTGTTTATCCTAATAAACCAGAACCTGGATGAGGGAACATAACTTCCAGTAAGTTATGGGAACAGAGAAGAACTATATGTACTAAAGGAATAGAGAGGCACAAGGACAGACGCAAGTTATCAAAAAAAAAGATTCAAAGCTGGAAATTGAAGAAAAAAAGGTTTCTAATAGTGAAAACAATGATGACCTGAAGGAAAAATCCCTGACCACTCTAAGGGAAAAAAAATCTGTGTAGGATAATGGAACAAAGCAATGAAACCAGATGAAGAATACGTGCAAGGCAGGGAAGGCTAAGGCAATTTTCTGTGGATATTTTTCAGTTCTCCAGAAGGAACATGAAGGCAGGGCAAAACAGCCAAGATCAAGTGATGACTTGAGGATTGGTGTTAAAAGGTAAGCTTGGGGACGTTCCACAACTGCAAATAGTTCTCAAAAAAGGAAGAACTATCTTTGAAGGATAACCTCTGTCTAAATCTCTTAAAAAAACAACCAAACCACCTTGTTGGATCCAATCCAGCACAACCAGTGAAAGAAAAAATTGTTAGGAAAAATAAATCACATAAATGTAAGAGTCTTTGGTTGCCTAGCCCTGTTCCACAGAAAACCATGAGCAAATGTGACCACTTACCACCCACCGTCTTTGTCAACTTACAAGAATTTGTCAAGTTACGCTTGTATTTTCTCCCTGAGCCATTTCCATTTTATGGAAATACTTCTTGGAGTTTGGCTCCCGGTGTGTGACACAGTGTTCTAATAGTGGCTGAACTAGCACCAAACACAGTAATGTTTATCACTTCTTTCTTGCAAGAATTTCTACTGCTTATTATACATGTTTGATCTAAGTCCTCCTGGAACTTAAGCAAAGCTGATTGAAGAAGGCACGGAGTTTATGATACATAAAATTACTTCTGAGGAGAAATCTCACACACTCTAAGTTCAGCAAACAGTTTTACCTCCTACGTATCTGTTTTGTTGTATGAAATACCTTTTGGTTGCCTAGATGAAGGCAATTCCAATAATTTTCTGATCCATTTCACCTGTTTCCTTGCTTGTAAGTCCCTATTCTTTTACTTTTTATCTTTTAGTTGCTTTTAAATATTAAATAGCTGAGGAACAAGAATTAGCTCCTACAGGGCCCGCTAGCAAAACTCCTGACTGATAAGAGTATCTCATTTAGGCTGAAGGACAGCCCACATCACACATTGTTTAGTCTTAACAATACTTTCTCATCAACTTTCACACATTGCAAAGGCAAAATCTTGACAAAGGGCTAGGTATCACAAATTACTTATGGTCATCAGCCTTCATTAATAGGCACTAAAATACCTTTGTTGAGGTTGAATAATACATTGCGTAGGGAAGAAGGTGGAATGTTAGAATTGTAGGCTGGCTTCTAGAAACTGGCACAGTAGCCACTGGCTCTAAAACTCTGAGATGCATGTTTTCTAGATCTGCATATTTAAAAATATTTTATGTCTAAACACACACAATGCTTAAAGATAATGGAAACAACAGTTTTCCAGGCAGTGCTCATAGACCAGGGTGGCAAGGTTTATGCAAGAGTTGAGGTATACAATCTGTATTTTTCCCTCTCTTAATGACTTAATGGAAAACTAGAAGCTGGGTTTGCTGATTGCATGAGTGGCTGAGTCAGTCAGGAATAGGAAAGGCCACAGGGAAGAACTGTTTGGGCAGACTGCCCATTCAGCACTGCTAACAGACTCCTAGAGACAAAATTGGGTTTTGCATGGAAAGCTCTTTAGAATGAGACTTGAAAATAAGATAACTTTTTCAGGAAATTATTTTTTTCTCTATAAAGAAGATACAGTGGTGTATTTAAAAAAAAAAAAAAAAAAAAAAAGAAAAACTAAAGTTGCTGGGGTTTTATTTTTTATTCCTAAGAAAAAACTTGATAGGTTTGGGGGGGGGGTGGGTTTGTTCGTTTGTTTGACAGGACGCACACCATAACCAGTTTTATTGACTTCAAGTGGACTAGCCTCAAAGTTGGAATTAAGTATGTGCTTCAGTATCTTATCAGATGAGTAAAAGAAGATTTACCATCTTGAAAAGACAGTATTAAAAATTCATACAAAGCCAACCAGAGGTAGTCATTTTAGCTACAGCATGTGGACCTTTGCCAAAAATTTCAGGATCCAGCACTGCTTTATATGTTTTGAGCCCCCTATACTGCATATAAAAAAACCAAACAAACAAACACTCAGGCTAATTTTTCTATGATATAATTGACTTATTTTCTAAAATAAGTAGCTGTAACTGCTAAAGTCTTATAAGGTTTTCTTCACAATTCAATTCTACCTGACTGATATCGGTTATTTAGAGCTTAGTTTTGTTCTCTGAGGCCTCTTCAGTGGTCACCTGGCATCTAGTATTAGAGTCAGTACCTGAAATTCATGCCCTGGCATACCTGGCTGCCGGCTGGCTAGCTGCCATAAATAACTATTTGGATGGTAGGTGTCTTCTTAGATTGCTCTACTCTCTTGTTGAAAGTACTTTTTGATCTATTTCCTACCTTGACTTGTTTGGAAGAGGGCCATCATCCCTCCTGAAGAACCAAAAATGGAATTTAAGAGGAGATTGTAAAACTCTGGAAACTGCTGAAAATACCACCTGGAAAAATCTTTGAATAATGAGTGTATATCTTAGCAAAGACAAGATAACAATCTTCAACAGCAGACAAGCAGCTGCAATGAATAAAAAGATTAATTTCTTGGCTGTGTCCATGGCAGACAGAAAAGAAATAGTGGACTTAAACCACAATGCAGAAAAAAAAACCCAAAAAAGCACCTTTTCATGGCATGATTAGTGAAGCTGTGGAACAGATTACCTAAAAAGTCATAAAGTTTCTGGCATCTGAAAACTTCAAGAAAAGATGAAGGAAATGTTGTCAGGAACGACACAGGTACAGCACAGCCTGCCTTGACTGTGATCTCATAAGGTCTGCTTCTGGCCTATTTTTCAGTAAGTTCTTTACTTTCTGCTATGTCTTTAAGCAAATGGAGAGTCTTAATAAAATTTCCTGCTTGCCTTACCAAACACAGAGTGATGTTTATATAAAAATTCATACAACTTGCAATTCAATAAACTTTTAGCAAAATGTTTAAGCTTGTTCCTAGAGTTAGGCACACAGTCTTGCATGAGACTTTGGCAACTAAAGAAGAATTGATTTAGGAGTGTGTTTTCTATAAAGGCAAGATTTCATAATTTGTTTTCTGGGAAAAATCCCCAAACATTAAAACTGTAACAAGAAATCCCAACTAACAGTGCAGAGCATTTTTTATTTCTTGCCGTCTCTGCCTCCACATTGGGAAAGGAAACGAAAGCTGTAGCAAGCAAAGGAAATTATAGCTTTTTCTTCATTCCTCCTACACATGCATTAAAAAGAAGGGATGTGTGGGAGGAACATCAACATCTTAACCCGTTTACATTCCCTTGGCTCCATTTTCTCTGTCCAAAACTCAGAGTTCAAATGAAACATGAGAAGCTTTAGTCCGAAAGCAGAAAATCTCAAGAAAGTGTCAGAGATTGTTATGGGAATGAGGACAAAGGCCTTCCCGAATGCATCAGTTACATTAACACCCACAAATCTTACCTGCCCTGAACTTTAACTGTGTATGGATGTTAAATCACTAGTGATCAAAACTTAATGATATATTGTTGTGCACTGTCTCTTCTGTGCATATATATCACAAGTTTTAATCCAGACCACTTAAAACAGAAAAGGTTGCACACTCTAAATCAATTTTGTCACTGTTAAGTATGAAGTTGAGACACTGCAATATTTGTTTACAGATAAAATATTTAATCTAACTGCAAGCCCTGTGTAAAAGTGACTGATTCAGCACGTCTTTGACAACAGATTTAATGTATGACTGGTTTTCCCACACTTAGTATTTTTCCATAATGCCATTGGGTGTCAGAACTATTCCCTGCAATCACAGCAGACACAGAGCTTACCCAGGAAAACAAACTTGGACTGCAGTCCACAAAAAGTTAAAATCTAATAAAGAACTTAGACGTTGCTATGACCACCAAAACAACTTAATATGAAAACAATGCACTTTGTCAAGTTCATCTTTAGCTATTTGCTACGAAACTGAATACTTATTGTACAGTATAAATCAACTATTTGTTTATTGGAGTTATTTTTTAAAAATGTCAGAATAAATTACATTTTCCTTTTTTACAATAATTCTTTCTGGTTCTTTTTAAAATAAAATTTCCATTTTGGACTAAGACAGCTAAAACAGAAATCTCTGACACAAACTCAGCTTTCCAGCCCACAGGCAAAACATAAAATTCTTGTTAAATTGAAGTGGACCAGAAATGGATGGTGAAACTCGTCTGTAGCAACTTTTGCTAATACTAAACATTTTTCTCAAGGCATGGATTCTAAGGGACAGCACATGACAAGGTGTGTCTTTCAGCATTCCAGCAGTAGGATTCAGGAGTGTTTTGCTGAGTGAGACTGAAGCCCAAATACTTGTGGTAGCACAAGTTATGGAGATGTTACACCATCAAATACCCCACTTCATTATATATATTCCCAGCATGTGATGCATAAAACACAAAGGTTTGTAAGCTTCCTAATGTTCACTTAATTGTTCTTTTCTTTTTTTCTCTCAAATGTAACTAACTGAACATTCCCCTTTGCCTTAATTCATAACCATTTGCCTTAATAATACTGGCTGTTTGAACCTAAACCCCTAGCTACAGTAAATCTGTCAATAAATCTAAGTTCACAATAGAATTTCAGTCATCATAATAATCAAACATTTAAGTAGGTGCTTCCATTTCCAAGCAGAACACTCTCAGCCCTTCTTTCCTTGTTCTTTGTCAGGTGTCCCAGTGTTACAACTTTGTATTCCTTGTCCAAGACATAAAGGAATGGGTCCATAATGTTCTAGTTTCATACAAGACTGGGTTGAACACAAGCCATCTCAAATATTATCCTGAAACATGAACTAAACAAAAACCTTTAAAAAAGTTCAAAAAGTTAACAAATACTCATGCTTCTTGATTTTAAAATGGCACAAAGTTCTTCTTATGTGGAAAAGATGGTGTATTTCTAATTAAGGAGGGATTGATAGACATACCCAGAGCACAGAGAATCAATTCATTTGTAAAATTACCATATCAAAAGTAAAGCCAGGATAGGGATGCGACCAAATGTAGGCTACAGTCCAAGGCTAGGTATTTAAGTATGCTGGACTCATTTTAAGTGTCATGAAAAAGTAAGGAGATGGCAACTCTTGTTCGTGTAAGCAGTCAAATTTCTTCCTCAGGAGGAGAAATAGCAGCCAGTTTTATGCTTGTCTTATAAGTTACTTGTACTTGCCATAAGTTACTCATGTTACTGCATACAGGAGTCTGAGGTGTCACTACAGCTTGTGAAACCTGTTGATCACCCATTTCTTGGTATCTTGAAGCATACTATGTACCTTAATTGCACAAATATCAAAAGTCATCTGATGATCAGATGTTGAGATGTCTTCATTGTCTGTGGTTGTCCTCAAGCACTGAATATCGCATGAATTCTTTTTTTTTTTCTTAGTTTATAAATTAATCATGTAAAATCCAACTGCAGTTACAGCTGTGGTGGCCTGAAGACATACAGTGAGCAAAAGAACAGTATTTTAGCTCTGCAAACTGTTGCACAGGCTGAGAGGGTCTTGTGGATGGTGCCTGAACCTGTAGAAATGGGTACACTGAAAGTGCTTTGCCAGCATTTCTGCTGCAAGACATCTGACAGTTGGACTTGATGATCCTAGAGGTCTTTTTCAACCTTAATGATTCTATGCTCTTTTCATCAGTGAAATTAATACAGTTGGGAAAAAAAACCTATAATGAAGCTCTGGGCACTGATGTCCTTGGTCCGGTAGTTTCCCTTCCTTTCCCCTCAGTGATACTGATTGTTATAATTAAAGATATTATTTGTGCACAAAAGCCTTGATTCAGCTTTTCTGGAAATTACACTAAGAAAGTGTAATTTGCTGATCATAACCCATCCACTAGAATCTGTCAGGAAAAAAAATCAAAACAAAACCAACAACAAAAACAAACACCAAAAAACCCACCCAAATCAAATACAAACCAAACAACAACAACAACAAACCAAAAAACAAGAGAAAAACTGAACACCCCCTCCCTCCAAAACAAAAAACAACAAACCCACAAATATCCACACACAGAGAGATTGTTAGAAGACTACTGATTGCATTCTTAGCTGTTCTCCACATTGAATTCCTCAATAGTCCAAAACTGCTGGACCATTTTTCAAAGTGAAGTATTTTGCTTGGAGATAAAATTTTGTCTATGCTCTTAAGTAGAAACTTGGGTCTTAGAATAAAAAATCTTGTTATAGGGATAAGCTTTTCTTTCAGTTTTTTTCATTATGATTTACTTTTTAAGGAGTATTAGTGTACAGTTAGTAAATTCATCATTCCGCTCCTTTGTCCAGCACAGTTACAACAGAAACAAGTCACCCTATTCCACCTAGCACTGACTGCAACCATGACTTCTGAAAGCATTTGATGCCAACCAATGTATTCATGATTACTGTTCATCTTTGTCCAAGATGTGGCAGTCAGCTCACACACAACATTTAAGAGCATTGTGACAGAAAGCTGTTTCTTGAAGTGTTTACTCAAAACGACTGAAGTTTTTTCAGTCCTGTCTCAATGGGATTTCAGCCTTGAGCCAGAAACACTCTGATCTTTGGGGGCTTACAAAGCATGAGTGGCCTTACAAAATCTAGGCAGTTTGCCAAGGGGTTTTTTTTAAAAAAAAAACCTTTGTTGAACCGTGGTGGAAGGTTAAACAATTCACACAGTCTTGACTCTCCCCTCCCCCAATTTGCCTTGTACTTAATGTCTTCTTGTCAAGAAATAAAGTAACTTCATAATGGGATGGATGGAACCATTTCAGCTCTTACACAGCAATGATGGTATTGCTGGAAATCTGAAACAAATGTTAACTTCAATCCTTTTCAGCTTTGAAGAAATAAGTACATTTAACATGCTGAGAAGCTTTCACATCACATGGTATCAATTTTCTTATGGCTTATTTAAAAAAAGAATTAAAAATATCCAACTCCAGCTCTATGCTCTCTGAGAACTGGAGTGCAGGAAGTGAACTGCTCATGCCAAGGGGCAAATCTCACAAATTTGACACCAGGGAAAGAATTTCTGGTTTCCAAAAGCACCAATGAACACATCAGTGCAAACATGTTTTCACCCATGCAATGAAGTTCATGCAAATTTTGTGTCAGAAAAGGTCCATCACTTAAGAACTGATAGAAGGAAAAAAAATAAAATGTGATCTATTGAAAATTAATGTTTGAAAGCCCTGGACCATCCCATGCCATTGATTTTGGAGATTAGAAACAGATGTCTCCATTCTACAGTGCCCTGAATAATATACTGCTCTACTGGACACAGATTTTATGTCCTATTGTGAGTCACAGAAATTTTGTAAATCAACCCTTAAGGGAGCAGACACGTCAGGGAAAAAAACCCCAAACTAACCAAACAGATTATTATGCAACAAAATGTATTTTTTTGGTGTTATTTTTATTCCTGATCACCCTTTGAAATGCTTTCATGAACATGTGTTTGTGCATGTGGGGAAAACAGTTTGCATGTGAAAGACTTGCTGGGTGCTTCTACTGAGGAACCTTTGTCAGGAGATAAGATGAATGGGCCCTGTTTGTTCAAAATATAGTGCTCCCAAATTATTCAAACATTAATTCATTGAGTCTCTTCTACAGACTATAAAGTTCAGCTACTAAATTGCTAGATAGATTTAGGCTGAAATTTTCCATATGCAAGTTATACCCTAATCAGTGAAAAACTAAATATACCTATTCTTGCCTAGAAACGTCTGCAAAGAAAGGGAATGGGACACGTCTCCCTTTGAAGCAAAGAACATACCAAAATGTAAGGTCAGGAATGCTTTTCCCACTTTATGCCTCCTCTCCACCTGCAGCAGAGCTGTGAACAGCAGCATTAGCATACAGACATGCACTTTTCTGGTTTTGACGTAAGAATAAAAAGTAGCAGTAACACGGTGAAGATTGAAACTGTCATCATTGCCAGCGCAAACTGAGATGGGAACGTACCCTCCTAACTCCCGCTGCTGAAACAACGCTGTCTAAAATGGAGGTCTGCATGGTTGCCAGGATTCCAATGGAACGGCAGCGCGTGGGTGCCCACACGAACAGGCCCACTGGCATCTTGGGGAATGCCTATGAAAGCAATCACCCAGCTGCAGAGAGAGTGCAGCTCAACTTGGCCTCCATCCCCACAGCTCTGTCAGCCATGCTCAGCATACTTAGTGATGCTCTCTGTTCCTCAGTCTTAATGCCTTTTTACTTCCCTTGCTACCAAGGCACAGCAAAAAGTAGCATGAGCTGCTCTCCTGGGCCGAGAGCCCAGCCGCTACATTAATATTTTTACCTCTGTGAGCAACCCCTCTAACGGTCCCACACGGTATGTTTTCCAAATTGTTGCCAAATATCAAGGCAATATTACTAAAAATTCCTCCACAAATATTTTTCTTTCTTTCTTCGTTTCTTTATTTCATGTTTCAAGAGCGTCTTTCTACAAATACTCAGTAAGTGAGGGCATTTCTGCTCAAAGGGAGCATTTTCATTTATGCCAGCAGGAGGTTATAGGACCGCACATGGAATGTTTACTGGGAGCTATTAGTTCCAAGTGGTGGAGGCAGAGGCAGACACTTTTCTACTGAGTAAGTTATTGTGGGGTCTAATTGGCTCTGGCTTTGATGGAGCTACGAGATGTTCCCCAGGTCACGTTACCCCGTTCTACAGTATTGTTTCTAACACCACATCTCTTTCCAACCCTTCACGCTTTATCCCAGTTTCTCATGTTTCTGAAAAGTGCTTGTCTTTCATTGATTAGATAGAGTATAATGCAATAATTGTTCTGCATTCCAGTTTCTACACTAATCTTCAATATGAAGTCACAGAGCATCACCAGATCCTCATGTGAAACCACTTCCTCGTGGAATTGGCTGTTCAAGCACGTGTCAGAAAAAGCTTATATCCCTCTCAAGCTAGTCTGCAGACAGGATTCAAAACTCCATGACACATACTTAAATGCTCTAAGGATGGGCTATACCTTGGACAGACTAAATAACACTGTCAGTGCTTTTTTAAAGCGTTGTTTGTATTACTGCAGTACTTTCCTTTGACTATTCACTACAAAGATCTTCCAGTTTAGATGACTTGCATAATATTGACAGTTGTAACTGAAAACACACTGTGAAGCCATTCCTTATTTATCCTGTAATCCTCACTTTGCTACCTATTGCATAATCTGGTCACATTTTGGTATCTTTCTCCTGATGCAGCACCCCATATGATTGCAGGTGTATATTGCCAGGAATAATATTCATAAATAATTTACAGCTCAGGCTCTGAAAACAGTGTTTTGATGGACTTGTATTGTTTATATCAACAGAAAGCCTTGTGGTAGTTTTATCAAATGAAATACAGTACATACAGTAAAAAGTGTGAGCTGTTTACTCACTCCATCTCTGGTGTTATTTATATAAATAAGTACAATTTCACTTCAAGGAAACAGCACTTCTATTTCAGCTAACAGGAAAAAACCCACCAATTTCCTCAGTTTCCTCCAGGCTCACTTTCCTAAGCTTTATCACAGAGAAAATGCCCATAATTGTGGCATTTCGAAAATTAAAACTATTGATGGAAAGAATCAGAGCAAGCAAGCACATGGAGCAATTGCATTTAAATATTCTCATCTAGCAGCATATTGGAGAGGTGGGAAAAGGGAATAAGCCATTTGTGTGAAAGGCTGAGCTACCATATAAGCTGTCACAAAGTGGTTTGCAAGTCCTTTGACACAAATGCAAAAAAGCTGGGTATTTATGGTAATGAAAACCAATTAATCACTTGACAGTTATTAGACAAGAAAATCTAACTGCATTATAGTCAGCTAATACCACTGGGTAAGCTGATAAATTCATAACACACCCAAGCAATTTACCCAAATAGTTTGTGTATACTTAGGACCAAACTCAACCTTTGTTTGCTCTGGACATCCCCACTGGGATGGAAATCATTGCACAGGCATAAACAAGGAGAAGATAGGTTGTTTTCACCATGAGAGTTTGACAGAAGTAGACAAATTCTATTTCCATCTACATATGTATGATCCCAGTAATATCCAATGACAAAAGTTTAGTGCACACAGGGTCAGAGCTAGAGATCAGGTAGAGGGGCACTTTAATCCCAGTGAGGGCTCGTGCCCCTCACTGTGCACAGACCACAACTCAAATATACATCAATGTGATCACATTAATCTTGTGAAGGGCCAGATCATCACCACAGAGAACAGATGAGCAGACGGAGAAGTGCCCATACAAGTTGGAGATGCAAAGCCAGTGTTATCCTTAGTCCAAGAGAGTTCTAACCCACATTCTAGAGACTGCATCTGAAGATGAGTCACAGAGTGCAGACATATAGGGCACCTATAGTCCTGTGCTTGTTCTGATATGAATGTCAGGCAGACATCACACTGTAAGAGTGACCTGGTGAGCAAGGTCAGTTCTATTCTCTCATTTGCGATTAAAATTCTTATTTACTTTGACAAATGAAAGGCTGTACTTGAAAAGATACCACAGAAATGGGCAAAATTATTAAGATATCACGAGGATCTTTACAGAGAATGGGGCTGAACTGAAGCCTTGTTTTTACCACACAGTTAAAGACACATTTAACACAGGCTGTCCAGTCCTACTAGTACATCTGTTAGGCCACCTACCTTAATCAGAAAACCCACAGGGAAAGCCCACTGCATTAGATATACAAATATTCTACTCCTGCAATTTTCAGTTTACTATTTTCCCCATAGTACTCTTCTAATTTCAACATAATGGGAAAAAGAACGGCAACATAAATCCAGTCTTCCTAGACAGAGCAAACAACCAAATATCGCACTTGTAGAGAGATGTTAATCTGAAGACTTGCAAAAGGAATAAGAAGTACACATCAACTGTTCAAACAAAGCAAAAAATCCCAGGCAAACCTATTGTGTACTTTAATTTGCAGTGTATCCTGCAAGACATGATCCATAACATATTCCTTTCTCAGCCCTTTGATAACTCAGTTCACATGTCTTGGTTTCACTGAAGAGGAAACGTTGGGAGACTATTATTTATTTCTCTTTTCAGCTTCGTTTTTTATTTTTGGCACTCCTTTTTTAGGAATAAAGATATAGAATGCTGTTTCCTTTGTTCAACATCATCAGTTGATATTTAAAAAGGACAAAAGAGGATTTTATCAGTAGTTAAACAGAACAAACTCTGAATTTAAAAGAAAAAATAAGCTTTGAAAATACCATTTCTAGTTGGTTAGCATAGCTGCAAGATGAAAAGATCTGTTCACTCCAGCAAGAAGCAAAGAACCCCCCAACCACATAAAAACTCCAACTGTCAAGAGATTGTTTTCCTTCATCTTGCTAACTCTTTTGTATTTTTCTCTTATAAGAGAAGAACAAGACATGATTATGACCCTATTGGCCCATTTTCTCTCTTTCTGTATATCTGTACTGAACAAACCTGTGAAGATAAACTGTATCCAGGGAACATCTGGTTCAAATGGGTAGAAAATATCATCAGTAAAACCTTTTTCAGAAGCCAGTTCGACTTGTCCTCTAAGAATATCCATTCCTACAGCACTCTAGACGAAGACAACACAAGATAAATATCCTTTAAGACCCAGGTGGCAAGTTCTGCTGGTGACACTTGGCAGAGGCTTATCACCAGTGTTCACAAACTTCTACATTCACCTGAGAACCACAAGCATGTCTTCTCTTACCACACTTTCACTGGGGCCAATTCTGCAAAGTTGCTTGTGTTTTCTCTCAAACTCCATCTCGTAGCTTCTATTACGGACACAACCAACAGGAACCATGACATGACAAGGGATGAGCTGTGATATTTCAGCTTGACAAGGGAGATGCTGTGTATCACAGTACTTTTCACATTCTGACATTCTGTATTCTGACACGCACATTTGTCTTGGACATCTGCTGTTTCTCATTCCTCCCTAATCCTGAGGGCAGGGACATATTTCCATGTGCCTAATACAGGTTGTCTCCAGGCCTTATCACAATATAAACAACCAACGAGTGCAGCAAACACTGTTGAAAGTAAGAAGTGTTTTATAAGTCATAACTCTGAGTGTTAATGTATCCCTTCCATCTACTTGTGCCTCTGACAGTACTTTTTCCTAAGAAAAGGAAATGAGCCCTTAGAGTGTGAAGACCTTGATTTGGTCTTTTAGACCTCTATATTTTGGTATTTCTCCTTTTACTAGAAATGCTAATATTCCTTGAGGGATGTCACGAATGCTGCTGATCTATTCGTGATTTCAAAGACAGTATAATTTTAATAAACAGTCAACTATGTTTTTCAGTGTGGACAGTGGGGTTGTCCCCACACTACTACACAAATGTAGCCATTTAAAGATTGTTATTAGAAACTTAAAAAAATTCAACTACACCCTGAAGTTTGGGCATTCCAAGTTACAATTTTGGTTTTCCAGGTTATCTGTGGTGCAGTTAGACATGTAAGCGGCCATGAGTAACCTGACAACCTACTTGTTTATTAGGCACACACGCAAATTTAGGTTAATATTACATATGCAGTTGTGTGGACTGAAAACTTTCAGAACTGTCCCTCAACCTGCCTAAATGCAGCAAGCAGAATGATAAAACAGGAACACTGCATTTGTGAAGTGGAGCACTAATAGTAATTCTCATGGGTTACCTTATGCGTTGAGGTGCTCATTTCCATAGAAATTCTGCCTGGGAAAACTGCTGTTCCACAATAACGCATTCGGCCACTGCTGACATTTTCTTCTCATGGAGACAAGGAGTGAATCCCCTGTAGTATTGTTAAGTCTTTCAAAACTTTTCCTTTCAAGCAGCTGGCTATAAACTTTGCAGGGACTTCAATCGACCTTCCATAGCTGGCAGTCAAAATGAGTTGAGAGCCAGTGAAAATAAATACTTCCAGATTGTAATTCAACTGGGAGTCAATGGTATTCTCTTTAATGCCCTTAAAATGCAAGTAGGAATGACCACACTCCTCCTTATATTTTGTCCCTTAGACACAAGAGTGCTCTGCTGATATCCCCTTAAGTGCAGCACTGCTTAAATCTGCTAATCACCAACTGACCTGCCCATTTTGGTTCTTGTTTAGAAGAATTTTTAAAGTTATAACTAAGACACAGGAAACAAGTTTTAGGCAAGTTTCAGATCTCCTTGCACTGGTTAGTAGCCCTGTTTTGTACTATGTATAGCCTATTAATCAAGGCAAACACAAGGGAAGTCTAGGTATGCAACTTCAGGAATTTATCTTCTAAGCATTGAGCCAAAACTGCCAGCCCTTCCTGATGCCAAAGAACTTCATAGGACTCTGTTGCTAGCACAAGGCAAGACTTCACAAGGTATTGCCACATAGGTGGAATAGTAAAAACGACTCTTGTTCCCCAAACACCTAATTTTGTACAACAAGCAACAAGAGAGGTGGTGTTTTCAAGCCCAGAGAAGGTGTTGGGGGGAGGGAAATGAAACCCAACTACCCCCACCCTGCAACATGTATATGCAACTTTGGCTGACATCAGACAACATCACATACCTACAAATCAGTCTGTCAGATCAGAAGCTGCCTCCTTAACCTTGTACACATGGTTCCTATTTAAAACAACCACACTGGCCTTACAGCATTAAGTGATGAGGAAAAGCTTGTTTATGTTCAGTCCCCACACCGACCATGTAACAACTTACTTATCTTCTGAATTTGAGCTGTTTTCCCTCTTTAGGCTAGAACAGACCAGACCAGTTTTCAGGGTGATGAAAACAATTTAAAATTAATCAGTCACACACAGGACATTCAGGATTTAACTGTATGTAGACGTGCCTCCCTCCCCTCTGTGTTATTCCTATCATTTAGATTAAGAAGCAGACGTTTTCTTCCTGATATACAGCAGTTAAACTCCAGTGTTCCAACATGGATTTATAACTTCTAGACTACAACTTATAATTATGGGGCACGATGACAAACCCTTCTGGAAGTGGAGGGACTCATTTGACAGTAAGAACTGTTTTATCTGTAAAGAAAAAATTCATTGTGCTCTCTTTCTTGATGAGACATGTTAATTCCACTTGGTCTCCGTGAACATCAGCAAAGAGCCTGCTCTGCCTTCTCTGCAACTCCTCACTGCCTATTGGCCCCTCCTGCTAGAACACAGAAGTGTGTTCCTTCTGAGAGTATAAAGAAAAAAATCTCAATGTGTTCCAAACCAGAAACATCAGCGCAAAGGTAACTGAACTTGATTTTTTTCCGATTAATGAAAAAGATGGTGATTTTGACTGGTTGTCACATAACAGTAACAGAAGCATAAGCTGTAGCAGATGAGAACTAGCAGGATGCTGCGCAGTGCAGTGGGTTTGTTAGCAGAGAGAGTTAATATCAGTGTGATGGAGTGCCTACACTGAATAATTTGGTTTATTGCAAACATTCTCTTAGTATAATCTGGGTATCACATTCCTTACCTTGATAAAGCTTTGATGTTCACATCTAACCAGATCAGATAAAAGATGATGTTACCTTCTCTCAAAAAAAAAAAAAAAAAACCAAACAAACCAAACCAAACAAAAAAACAAAAAACAAAAACCACAAACAACCCCCCCACCTCACCTCATATCCTAATATAAAGCCTTCTTTAAAAGGCAGGATTTAAAAACAGTTTATTTGGCTCTGGTAACTATGCTCCTAAAAGAAAAACAATGTTACTGAGTTACATGTACTCATAAATGAGAGACAGCAGCTTTAATCAAGGGAGTGTCCTTGTGAAGTTTTAAGACTTAACTCTCATGTTTGAGTTAGACAAATACCTCAAATGTTTCCTTAAGATTTCCGGATCTGCCGTACCTTGTCTTCTAAGTTCAAATTAAATTCCAGTGAATCACAGGAATGTTTGAGGGGTTTTTTTAGAGAGAATTTTTTCCATGGAAAGGATTCTTTGCCAGTGTACAGTGGATAGCTAAGACAGCCCTGGGTATGCTGGGACGAGGAGTACTGAAAATGTGAGTTCAGGTGTGATGGAGTGCATACACAGGGGTAAATGTGCACAGGGAACAAGCTTTTGAGGAGGTCGTGAGCAAGTATAGAATATGGAGACACTGCATCACATACCAGCGTGAGTTTAAAACAAACTAGGGCTCAAACTAAACGTGAAGAATTTCGGATTAATAGTGGAGTATGTCTTTTAAAGACACAGTGGGAAAAGTGGTGGAATCCTTGTTTCACCGGAACACTCATTGCATGATGCAAGCAGTAGGAGGAAGACACAGGAAGCATCCTCTAACGTTAAGCTGTTAGATATTATTTCTAAGAATTTTGACACCTTTGCAGAAAAATATTTACCATCTAGAGTGCTATAAAATCCACTTAAATATTTAATATCCTCATCCAAAAAAGCTGCTCTTTCCAAGCAAGGTAGAAG
Source organism: Empidonax traillii (assembly GCF_003031625.1). Lineage (NCBI taxonomy): Eukaryota > Metazoa > Chordata > Aves > Passeriformes > Tyrannidae > Empidonax > Empidonax traillii. The sequence continues at coordinate 159,166 of NW_020955486.1, read as the reverse complement.
AGAGCACATCAATCTCAATTTGCATCTAGTTACAGCCTTTTTGAAATAGAAATATGAAATGCACTGGGGATCAAGTTTTCCTGACTTTAAGCAGCAATAAAATATGTCCTTCAGAAATGTGAAATTATTTATCATCTTGGAATACTTAGAATAGAAATCTCCACAACTAAGAGCAAACTCTGCTTTCAATTCAATTTGATATTGTAAACTAATATTAGGAATGAAAAAAATCAGAAAAAGCATGCCAAAGTCAACCATACAGAGAATTTTCCCCTAAAACTGTAAGGGTCATTATGAAGTTTCTACCAAAGGCATTGTATCTGAACAGCAATCCTATTTTAGCCATTTTTTGATTTTTAAGATTTTACTCTTTCAGAACAGACTCTATTTCCTACTTTTATCTCTGTCAATGTTTATAAGATATAACAGGGCTGCTCATAGCAGGATGTAGTCCATTCTTAGTACTATATATGAGAAAGCCCCCAAACCTTCTAATGAATATTGATCTTGACTACGTGACTCTGCCAAAGTTATCCTCTCATTTTGTTCCAGGTCTCTAGACCAAGTTGCACCTTTATATTCATACTCCTACTGGCTACTCTTAGACAATTTCATTCCTTATTTTTAAGTCACATTTTTCTTGCAGAGTGATGGCTGACATCCAGGAGTCTGATCTCCTGTCAACTACTGCTTTCAAGCCACTACTTGCCTAAGTTGTTGAAGACAGTGTGTGTAACATCTTCTTCCAGCTGAGCTAAAGATCATCTGTCACCAGTCAAATTTGAACAGCAAAGACTTGAACTGACAGTTGGAACGCCCAAGATTCAGTCTTTGCTCTTATTCCCTATGAGAGGATGTTATTGCTGTAAGTAGCAAGTTTTTTCTAGGGTTTATGATTATGTGAATTCAAAATTTCTGACTGAAAATATCACTATATCATGATATAGTATTCAAATACACACAATTCCCTAGGGGTGAGGGAACCTACAACATTTATTTTGTAATAGCTGTGTTCAGGTTGCATACCGACAATTCAAATGTCAAAATTCACAGAAATATACAGAGAAAAAAACACTCTATATGCTCCATTCACCTCCAGTGCTATTGGTTATTTACTCACACAATCCATTTTACTTCCTCTTCCAGCTAAAATAATTCGTACTCCAACTTCACCTCACCTTAATTCAAACATAAAATCTCTTAGTGAGCATATCAGATTTCCCTATATGAATGGATGCATAGAAACCATCTTTTCATTTGGAAATCTGTTCTTTCTAAATAGTGCTCAGAGTAACCATTGAAGTATTACACTAGAGCATAATTTTGGCCTTCCAGTATCAACTGAGGAACATGTATGGATGCTTTCTTGTTAACTTGCTATTTGGAGAAGTTTAGGGATTGAGACATTCTTATCTATCCTCAAGCTAATAATGAATGAATACTAGGGTATGCCTGAGGGAAAGATTTTGATAGAGAATCCTCACAGAATTTTTATGTGAATATCTGTACTCAATTTATAGTTTAAAGTATATTTCATGAAAACACTTAGCTGGCCATGATTAGTTTGAGCAGGCAGCAGAGTCCGGATTTAGCTGCTAGAAAATAAAATTCATTCTAGTCATGGAAGAAAGCCATAAGGGTGTATTAAAAAATTACCAGTGTGTTATTTCTACAGTTCACAGCCACATTTTAGAAGAAAAACTTTGTGTATTTTGTTCCTGCTCCCATCTCTGGAAGTGCAGTGTTTTGCAGACAGACATGATCTTGCTACAAGTTCATGTAATCTCATCCTGTCCCTAGGAACTGTTTGTTAGGGCTCAGTGCTGTGCTAACCTTACCCTCAACATTTTTGGGTTGCTCAAAGTACAGACAGCACCAGAAGCAGCCTTGTTACCTCCCAGCTCAGTACTTCAGTACCATAAAAGTTTAAGTTCAGTAGAAGTCTATTTAAGGATCAGGAACTCATGTTCTTATGTTATCTTGATCAAAAGTGTAATGAGTCTGTCTGGACCTGTGCAGGTATAGAAAATTGGGAATGTCCAAGAAAAACAACTCTAAGCAGTCTGGAAGGCGAAATACGTTTCAAGTTCTGCATTTCAGCTGTGTATTCATAAAGATGGCTCAGAGCCTTGGTGTGGTTTTGGAGCTCCTGCAAAAAAACATTACAATGCTTATTCACTTTCAGAGTCTACTACAGTTTTAGAAAGGGCAAGAGAAACAAAATCCATCTCTTTTTTTTTATAATTAGGAGGAATCAATAGACTCTTTCACAAGACAGAAACAAACTGAAGCAGGACAAAAAGCCTGTTGACTTCTTAAGATCACTCAGTGAGTTTCAGGACCACTAAACAGCAAGTGGCATCTTTTCACAGTCAAGTTAGGAAGCTATGCAAAGTGACTGCTTCCTAGTTAGAGATTCCCTTTGTTTCTTTCACCCTGCAGACAGACATCACCAAGGCTTTATGATTAACAGGCAACTTGCCACACATGATTCATTACCACCCATTCACATGGCTGCTATTTGTCCACTTGCTGCAGTAATTGTGGTCTAAGTTTTTTTTCACCATGCAGTGGTTTGTTAGTAACAAAACACACTAAGTAAATATCGCATCACAGCTGATATTCAGATAAATCTGTAGTTGGAGGCTTGCAGAATTTATAAGTTCAATCTTTCACAGATTTTTTGCCTTTTTTTTCCCCTCTCTAGGAGGTATCTACACATAGATTTGATTTTATTTCAAATGCATTAAAGTCATTGACATACGCCAATGCACAGGAGTAGAAATGAAAACTCTCTCTTACCCATTTAATTATGATTACTGGCTTAAGAAACTCATCCCACCAACACTGGATTTCAAAATACATGGCCTAGTCTCATTGATTTTCACCCTGGAGGTTAATTTAATGCAATAATTTTCTGAGGTCTGCTGCAGTGACAAATTGCTACAGAAAGCAAGTTCTTGAGTCCTCCTTGCTCCATAACACTTCTGTGGTGAATAATGCCACTAGGCTTCATCTACACCAGAAAGGAATAAAACCTGTGTTCCTATTCATCTCATGTCTCAGATGCCTTGTATTTTATCTGTTATCTTCTGGGCTCTCTCAAAGATCATCTTTCCAATACTTGCATAGCAAGGATTGACCCATTTTGAGAGACCTCTACATGATGGGAAACCTCCATTTCTACTACTTGTTCTGCAGTTCTTCCTTCTCTATCCCTCTGGGTACATTCATAATGCAAGCATGACCCTCCAAGCTGGGTGACAGAAGTGGTAGGTAGAGTTCAGATCACCAGTTTTTAGCTGTCTCTAGCACAGTTTTGTCTGTGTGAGCTCCGGCACAGGTAAGTTTCTATTACTCTCCATTGCCTAGAACCCACATAGTTTTATTTTTACAGAAAGAGTTTTTTCAATTAGTTCACTTCTGTTTATCATGTAGCTATACAAACATTGATGCCAGGGACAGTCTGGGAGCAGAAAGGATCCCTGGGAACCTGATAGGACTAAGTAGTTTATAAGTCACTCTTGCCTTGAAAGAAATGCATTTGAGCTGAGGCTGAGTTCAATGAGACATTCCCCAGCCAGCAATATCAGCTGAAGAGGCTCTTGCCCTGTCCATCCCACTTTCTCCTCCCAGCTGTCTCCCAAAACCACCAGTCACCTTTGCATATCTATTTGGGTGGCCATTTCATAAGCCAGTTTGGAGAGCTGACTTGGCTCAGTAACAATTTACAACATCTCTTCCCTCCCACTCCCTCAGAAATCTTTCTTGAAAATGAGTTCTGTTCCCTGACCTGGTTCACAGCATAGCCATGCTGGCAGAACTGACAGCATTATAAAGGGATAGGAAAAACAATCATTTTGACAATAGCTGCTCCCCCTCAGTTTCGCTGCTTTAATTTCAGAATGGCATACCAACAACCTTGTCTTTTCCCTCAATTGCTCAGTTATGCCCCATGGCTTTTTGGGGAGAAAAAAGTTATTACCTCTGCCTACAAATCTTTCTTCACTCAGGAAAGTGAGGGGAAAACCCTAACAGAAACACAGAATAAACCCACTCAGACCTGAAGTCTCTCTAGAAGTTGAATTTCAGTGACAAGGAGTCTCCAAATGTAAGTAAAAGTTGTTAATTTTTAATTTTTATGCCACAGGAAGACACTTGACCAAGTCACCAAAGACTGAATAAAAATAGTGCAAGTTATCCCCCCATTTTTATCAGATACCTATGGATATTGCTAATCATACGTCATGTTCTTGCTGCATGCCAGAACATTTGAGGACAGTTAAATATGGCATAGATGGTACTTGGGACATACAAACTGATCCTGAGATATCAGCAGTTTAAGAAGTTCACATCCAAGCTGGTCACCTTTATCCCTTTTGGAGTCAACAGAAGAAATACGCACTGCTAACATGCAGTCCAACCCATCCCAAAGTAGATATGTAGCTCATACTAACAGGCTTAGTTTGTTCATAACACTGATATTTATAGAACTTGCCTGCCCAGAGGACTTCAGGGGCTGGACATGGGCAGGCAATAAAAAAGCCAGGCTTTTATTCTTCATATTCAGAGTAAAGGTGGCAAAGACTGATCTTATAGGACAGAACCTGACAGTGGTATTTGTTCAGGTCCCTGGGCCTGATGGCAGGTCGCCTGCTGTAGTAATAGTTAGGACGGCTACAAAATAAAAACCAGGCACCGTATATGATGATGGTCTGACAGTCAGCTTTATTGCTTCGTACAGCCTAATAATTTCTCTCTCACACACACTGCGAACAGAACCTTACACGCCTTTCTATTATTAGCTCCCTATCTATAATTTATTACTAGCCTTCACACATAATTGGATATTCGCACTCCTTATTTACATTCTTCTCTCACTGGTCAGTTCTGGCACTTTTTCAAGTCTTTCACAGACCCTCTGAATTCCTCAGGGAAACAGTTTCAAAGTGTCTAAGTCAAAATCATCCTCCTCTGTATCCTTCATCAGGGGTTCAGTGGACCTGCTGCCTACCCCTACATTTCCCCCTTTTTGTATTTGTTCTAGGAAAATTTGCCTGGGTCGTCCTTTGCAGGGCCCTTTGCAAACAGGACACCAAACAAGGCAACATTAGTAGCACAACTACAACAATAAACAACACAAGCAACCCTGTTTTGACAACAGACAAAAGCCATCCTGATAGTCCCCATCTACTAAACAGATTATACAGCCAGTCCCAACCATCGTCAATCTGTAATTTTTTGATCCCTGCTTTTAATTTTTGAATGCCAGCATGAATAGACACACTATGGACAAATTCATACAGCACATTCCATCAAAATCTTGGTATCCATGTCCTTGTGCTAACAATAAAAAGTCTATTGTGGCTCTGTTCTGCAATGTGGCATATCTGACACTATCAACGCCGGATAATAAACCACTCAAAGCGATAGAAGTAGCATTAGTTTGCTTACTCAGCCAACATCCCAAATTTGTCAGCTTTTTCAAAGCTGCCGCTGCAGCAACACCAGGTGCCAATGCTGATACTAAAATGATTTCTCCAGGCCCCCAATAGGTCACCTGGTCATCACACTGGTTGGTGAATCGATGAATATTGCATTTTTCTCATCTTTTGTTATAAATCATGGTGAGATTAGGAGTCAGCAGAGTAAGTTTCCCCAAGCTACATCGTCCACCAGTAAGTTTTGATGAAAGGTCACCCCAAGCTCTATCCCCACAAATTAGAAAAACTCCAGAAGGTAATGCAACAGGTACATTAAAAGATCATGAAACATTACTAGAAGTATAATTACACCAAGCAGTGGCATTTCTATATATAGGCAATGTGGCATTAACGTTCTGTCCTTTTCTTGTATATATATATATATATATAAGTATAATTAAACATAACGCAAGCATCCATCACTACTGATCCTAAGAATTCTAGCTCTTGAGGTTCTTGTGTAACTTGTGTAAAGTGTGCACAGACTCCACCCCAGTGGTCAACATTTTTCTTTGGTGCAGAACTGTTGCAGGGTCCTGGGCCTGTCGGGCAAGGTCAGGCATCTAAAGGAAGCCCCACCAAGCAGGTAGAAAAAGGATTCTCAGGGTTCGCCACAGAAAGGCAGAGGGTGTCCTGGTGCGTCATGTTCGCCAGTTTCACCCACACGTTCTGTTTGGGGTGGGGGACAGTCCATGCAGTTACATTTAACAGCATCCAGAACAGGACGTACACACCGTGCAGGAATCTATTGAGGGCCATTATCTATAGAAACACAAGCATATCCCCTCCCCCACATTATTAACTCATGTGGACCAGACCACTGACCAGAAACAAGATCCCGAATCTGTAGGGGGGCCTTGCCAGTCATGGACTGCACAGAAAAAGGAGAGGAAAAATGCAAAAAGGCAGGTGAAGAAGAAGAACCAGGGAAGGTTAAGAAGTTCAACACATACATGGCTTTGTCTAACCGCGCTTGAGGGGGCTGACCCTGCATTCCCCCTTTTTGTTTTTGAAGCAACTGCTTCAGGGTGCCATGTTCAACAATAGCTTGCCCTGTAGAGGAGGGAGGTATTCCTGTTACGAGTGACACCCCATAGTGCAAAAAAGGTGCGCACCGCTTTGCTTGCATAAGAGGGGCCACTGTCAGTCTTTACCTGGCTCAGCACCCCAAATGTAGCAAAGGCGCGTTGGAAATATTTTACAACAACCCGCCCATCCTACTCCACTCATTATTATCTCTCCTTACCAATTTCTTTCTAATTCACTTCTTTGCTCCCTCAGAGCAACCCACCTTTTCTCTGGTCTCAAAGCCAAGCACCAGAAGCTTTTTAAATGGCTTTCCCAGAGCATTTGGTGCTCTTGGACACATGATCTCATTGCCCCAACAGCCAGAGTATTCATGAAGTACTCAACACACCTCTAGTTTCCAAAAAACTTGAAACTTAGTTTGAACACAGCTTCTCTTGCTGTGGCTGTAACAGCCTAAGGATACCACACAGAAACAGTATTATTATATTATATTATACTCCCTCCCTCTCTGGCAACACTGCTCACATGGCAGTGCAATAGATGAATAATCAAAGAATAAGATTTCCATAGCTCTTCTGCTTCCTCCCTTTTCCTGCTCTCTGCCCCTTCTGATCTTTTCCTGTAAGAGGGTGGTTTGTCAACATTCTGGCTGCCAGGACCATCGATCCTGCCCCAGGACGTTTAGTCCCTGTTCCCATTTGCCAGATTTATTTTCTAGCCATTTCCTCTCCAGCATACCCACAACAGTGCACATTTTTGCCTTTGGCCTCACACTGCCTCCTCTCTGTTGTATTTTTTTTTTTTTCGTCTTCTTTGGCTACGTTTCCTTTTTTCCATTTCAAGACAGAGGGCAAATGAGCAGTGACCTCTTGTAGCTGGCATCAGGACCTCTCCTGTGGCTAGAGAGGAGCCAGCCCCTGCATGAGAGGCAGCCAAGTCCCTTTCCCAGGAGAGGATATTCAGCTCCCCACAGCAGTTTCTCTCTCCTGAGAAGCTGAACAGAGTCAAGTCAAATTTAGATATTGATTAATCCTCTGTTTTTCTATTTTCTTCTATGGCCTTTTTTTGTAAAGCCTCTCAGGAGAATCAGGCAGCTATGGTAAAAAGCTTTTCCCACATTTTTATCTCTAAAGTACAAACTATATCTAGAAGAAAACCATACAAATTTGTTTTTCAGATTAAAAAAAAAAAAAAAGAAAAAGAAAATTCATTAAATTTAAGTGTCTGGGTTCCAGCAGAGCTGTATTCAAAGTACCACAATAGTAGAGATGGTAAATTAATTTCCTGAAAACAGTATTTGCTGTGAGATGCATTGCTTTCAGTGAACAAGGGTTCAAACATGCATGTTTCTGTTCTTCAGCTAGGATGCCCTTACACTGTTTATAAACACAGGAAAAGCAGGAAGCACCATATATATATATATAAAGTGATCATTTTTCCTTGTCATTAAAATTCAATATTAAAATTGGAGGAGGTCAGGTGGAATTTGCATTGATTTTGTTTAAACCTATTTGTGAAACCTCTGTCACAATCCTGGACTTAACTCCACTGCCCTACAAAACCATGCCCTAGACTAAGTTACACAGCACCCTTGGTAAGTGGCATTTGCATTTGAACCACTCAAGCGGGGTGTTCACTGGCCCTTGCAGGGCCTCAGGATGTGCCCCAGGCAACAATGGCCATTGCTATTTACATTGTCTGTGGCTTTAGAAAGTGCAAATTCAGCAGTGCATGAATGCAAAGGAAGATGTAAAACTCCTTGTGTGTCCAAGTTTCCTAATGCTAAAAAAAAATTAACACATAAAATAATTATATATGTTAGTTACACTTTTGGTTTGGCATTCAGTCTGCATCACCCATAGGGCACTGATTCTGTTACCATCTTAATTGCCTTCAAATCTCTTTTTAATTTAAATAGGAAACAGAGACAACTACCATCTTTCAAGGTTCCTGGCCCTCCCCAAGTTTTTAATTTTTTTTAACATGCTACAGAACCTTCTGTTTCAAGGTCAATTTTGGCTTCACCAAGTGGAAACAGGTCACAGTGACACACAGCACCAGAGCTGTCTGGTTTCACACACACGAATTCCATGAACTGCCTGCGCTATTCCAGCCCTGTTTAGCCTCTCTCACTGCAGAGTGTCATAACATAACTGATTAGTACACAATAAATTCAGCAGCTATCAGGCCAAACAACTGTGAGGATTTTGCAAAGCAGATGCTTGCTCAAAATTGATGTTCGTGGATGGGCACAGGAACGCCGGTTCTATCCCAGTAAAAGAGGGTGATGAAAGGCATGCCTAGAGTGCTCGGTGCTGGCTCCCTGTCACAGGAATGCCACACTCCCCTTGGCTGGAACCCTGATAAGCACAACTATGTTTAGCAGCTCTCACCAGCAGGCTGTATATCAGAACAGCCAAAGCTGCCATTTGACACATTGGGTGTCCTGTCAGCACAAAGAGCTTTAACCTTCGGTTGGTCTTGCACTCACTGGCAAAGTCAGAGCCACGTCTAAATCCAGGTAATCTCCAGAAAATGGTGAGGCGGGAGGGAGGTTGAAAATTGCTGTGCATTAAATAAAGAGTTGGTTTGAGGGAGTTGGGACACACAGATATCTCTGTAGTGCTTCGGTAATGAGAAACTGAGTTTGTGCTTTTGCTGATGTTGCTGCGAAGTCCTGTGGGACTTACAGCTTCCAGTTGTGGGAAACAAACTTTATCAGAACAGAGAACCCTGGAAACCAAACCTAAAAGACAAAACAAGACAGAGATACTAGTATTCTCTACAGCAAAGCTGTCCTAGAAACGAAAATTCTGCACTAATATTTACAGAAATATAAAGCCAGTTGAAACAAAAGCACTCTAAGATATCCAATGAAACACATTTTGTTTAAAGCTGCAAGCACTGACAGAAAAGAGTAACTGGCATATTTGCACTCAGAAATGTTCATACCTCTAGATGTGTCAGCTGTTGACATCTTATTATCAAGGTGAATAACTCAAATAAAAAATATATATGTATTTACACACATATATATCAACAATAGGAACTAAGACACAAGATTGAAAAAATAACTGTGGTTCTTTCTTTTGCTGGTTAGAATCAAGAGCTGCCAGAACATTTTAAATCATATTTGGCCACTAAGTTCTATTTGACTTAAAGTTTCAAACAAAGTTAATCCATTTAAATAAAATCCCATTTTTAACGACCTAGATTAATTTTCAGAGTGCCTTGTTCTGATATTCATATAGATTAGATTTTTTTTTTTTTCATTTGAAATAAACCCTTTAAAGTAAAATAAACTCTGGTAAAAATTGAAAAAATATGAAGTGACTTGAAATCTTTTTCCTCCAAATTCTCTTTCCAAAACTTTGGAGACTCTTGCCTCTGTCACAATTTCGGATTTTATGTAACAATGCACACAGTAGATTAAAAAAAAAAAAATCTGAAAAACTGTATTTGCAGCAAGTACCTTTTAAGTATTGGGAAATATAAGAGAAGACAAAGAACTTGGGGATTTCTCCTAAGGGAAACAATAAGTAAGCAAGAATAAGCAAAGGAACAATAAACCATTAGCTTTCCAATATGAATTTTCTTTCTGTGGTGGAAAAAAAGAGATCAGTGCCAGATTATGTTGATTGCCATTGATATATGAATTAAAAAGTTTAATATTAAAGTAAAATCCAGAATAAATTCAGTAGTAGTATCTAGTGATGGTCAGAGGGAATCAAAGACTTAAAACTGAATCATGACTGGTAAAAAAGATGCAGATATAGGATCAAGATGGTCTCAAATATTCTCTATCCTCCATTAACTTTTAAGAGAAAGATACATGCAAAGTTAGCAGAAAGGCTCACATCCAGGTGTCAACCAGAGATACAGAAGACAATTGTTAAATATTTTGGAGAAAACTCTCTCCACTGAAAAACAATTGCTGAGGAGCTACCAAAGTATAACAGACAGAAATTAAATTTTTGGAGAAGAAAAGTCCCTGAACTCAGGCTGTAAACAAAGACATACTGGGGTTACACATTGTGGTCAAGTAACAAGATTCATCATGCTGCAGTTCAAAGGCAAGGGGGAAAAAAAAATAAGAAAAAGCCTATGTCTAAGAATCAACCACTGACCTGGAAGACAGCACTTTGATGATGATAATGCTCTTGTTACACTTGCATGCAGCATTAAGCACGTAATTCATGAGGCTCAGGTGAGTTTCAGGTTAGAATAATGCCAGGAAAAGAGCAGAGCACACTTACAGTAAGAGGTGATGCAAGAAGGTGTGTCCTATGCATTTGTTCATCAAGCAGGGGAAAAGGTCACTGAGAAAAGGCAAATTTAAAATTTTATGACATCAAAGTTACATGACTCGAATCAGTAAATGCAGGATTTTGCCCAAGAAGATAGTGGAGCTATGTCAGGTCAAAATCCAATATCCCAGGCCTAGGCATCACATGCTAGTCAATAAGGATATCTGGTATACAATGAGTGGAAGGCTGTGGGTATCAGCAAGAGAGGTACAGAATTAAAATAAACAGTATTTTTAGCCAACAAAGAGCAAAATTAATCTGCTATTTAACTGTTAAACTCCTTATTATAGAGGATTAATCAGACTTTTAGGAACCCACTGCAGTGACTAGGCTGCTCACAGCAATGAAGCAGTTTCGCCCACTGCTTTTCCAGAAAGCTGACTTTGGTTTCTGCTCGGTGGCCCAGGTTTGGGAAGTCAAGAATATCCCATTTTACTGTATCACAGCAGTTAATTAATAAGGCTGAAAACAGTTCACAGAATCAATTGGATTGGAAAAGGCCTCTGAGATCATCAAGCCCAACTTTCCACACCGCACGTTTTCCAGCTGCTTTGCCCACAGCCTGTAGCCTTGGGTTGTTGTGGATGAAGTGCAGGACCCGGCACTTTGTCTTATTGAACAATCTTACCCCTGGCCTCAGCACATTGACCCAGCCCATCCAGATCCCTCTGCACAGCTTTCCTGGTGGGGAACACCACCTGCAACCAGACACTGACTGGATGGGGCACTACTCAACCTCCAGTTGTCTGGGACCTCCTCAGTGAGCCAGGACTGATGATAAATCACGAAAAGGGGCTTATTGAACTCTTCCACCAGCTTCCTCAGTATCCTTGGATGAATCCTATCTGGTCCCGTAGACCTGTGGGTGTGTGCACAGCAGGTCACTCCTTCCTCCTGGATTGCAGGGGGTCTCTTCTGCTCCCCATCCCTCTCTACCAGCTCAGGGGCAGCTGCCCTGGGGATAACCAGTCTTTCCTTTGAGGACTGAGGCCAAGAAGGCATCAATAACTCAGCCTTCTCCTCATCCTTGGTTACAAAGTTCCCCTCTGCATCCAGTAAAGGATGGAGATTTTCTTTGGCCCTCCTTTAATTGTTAATGTATTTAAAAAACAGCTTTTTATTATCTTTCACTGTGATGGCCAGATTGAGTTGTAGCTGAGCTTTCACCCTTTTAATTTTCTTTTTGCATGACCTAACAACACCCTTGTACCCTTTCTGAGTTGCCTGCCCTTCTTCCAGGGATCCTAAACTCTCTTTTCCCCCACTCCAAGTTCCTGAAAAAGCTCCTTGCTCAGCTAAGCCAGTCTTCTTCCCTGACAGCTTCCCTCTCAGTACATAGGGATGACCTGCTCCTGTGCCTTTTAAGATTTCTTTTTAAAAGTATGTCCAGTCTTCCTGGATTCCTTTGTTATTAACAGCTGTTTCCCACAGGACTCTCCAAAGTGGTGACCTGAAGATGCCAAAGCCCACCCTCCAGAAGTACAAGACAGAGGGTTTGCTGACCCCCTTTCTGACTTCACCAAGAATTGCAAACTCCATCATTTTGTGGTTTTGATGTTGGAAGACATTCAACGCAGTACTAAAGGAAGTTGCAAGGGTGTATGGCAGCTACTGCTAAATCTACAGTTTGCACAGGGAGAGCTTTGCATCTTGGAACAGTAACAGAACAGCTCCAGTATTAGTAGAACTCACAGGTGGAGGAAAGGTTTGGGTTGTGCTCCTACAGAGCTAGAAGGAAGACACTTCTGGAGCAGTGTCTAGCAGTGAAAGATACTATCATCTGGAAAGGGAAAGGCACATTTGAAACACACCATGTTTGCAAAGTCCATTTTCTTACCCACTACAATGCTGACAAGTCCCACCCAGCTCCATCAGTGTGTTTGCCTCAAAAATATCTCCACCAAGATTTTAAATTAAATGCAAGCTCTGTATTCTACCACATGGAATTTTCCATTTCTCCTTTAACTGCAGTTTTGGATTTTTCCCACTGAAACGGAAGAGGACCAGAACTCGGCCATTTGACTTCTGAACAATCTACCTTCAGATTACCATAATTCCCCTCTCAATTTTAGTGCAAATGATAAACATCTCTCAAATCATCACCAGATACTTGTCTTAAACCATAAAGATATTAAATTCTTGCGAGTAGTATGCCTTCCCTCCATAACACTTTGTTTCTTTTTTCTTTTCCCTTAAATCTTTTTCTTCCATGCTCCCAAACCAACAGGCTGAGTTGTCCCCATGGGCTATTGATGGCATTAAAGTGGACTGTTCAGCAGCTGTGCCCTCCTGCCTGCCCTATCGATCAGCTTCTCACATGGCTCTTAATAGTTTTATTGATATTTTGGATTCATTTTGTCCTGATTTTTGTCAATCTTCACGTTTTCACAGTCATTTTGTTTGAGGAATGTATGCAATTAGTCTGGCTCTTAAAAGCCATGTTCTTAGATTAACGATTTATCCAGTGGCTTTATCTACCCAGCTGCTTTTCCTTTTCTAATGTTTCTTTGGTTCTGGGTTTGTGGTTTTTTGGTTCTCGTTTTGCTTTTGTTCAGACATTTACATAGGATCTGTGTACTATCTGCTGTTTTCTGAATATAAGCTGCTGTGTATTAAACTATCTCCAAATTAGTTTTTGTTCTTTTTGTGGATCTCAGTCTACCTTTATTCTTTGACCATGTTTTAAAACTATTTTTATACTTGTGAGACCTTTTAATATCCATGAATTTTTAAATCCTTTGCTGGCATTAACTGGCATAGGATTAAAGTTGTTGCAAAGCAACAGTGCTTTAATTCAGCCAAAGATTAGTTTATTTGCCTTTAAGAAGAAGGGACAGCAAAAAAATGTATTCAAGTCTGAACTCTTCTTCATTTAAAAGTCTTTATGAAGACTAGAAAGCAGATCCAATAAAAATATTTTCCCTAAGATTTCAGGGACTACTGAAATTTTGTAGCGTCTGGAACCTCATCAAAAGACAGAGGACTAGATGGGTTTACTGATCCCTGATAAACATTATGCAGTCAAATGTTTCTAAGTTTCTCACATGTTGATTATTTTCATTGATTTTGTGTAATTTTAAAAAAATTTTGCTGTTCAGATGGTGTCCTACCTGGCTTTATTTGAAAGAATTAAGACATCTTTTATCTCAAAGTTTGTTGTCTAAGTCTTATTTTCAGTTATTTTTATGACCTTTTCCCAGGATGCTACTTTAGGTACTTCAGCGCACGTGTAGCAAGTGTGGGTAGAGCCCTTCTCAAATCTTCGTTTGCGAAGCCCAGCCATGATGATGTCTTTAAATATTATATTGCCTTACATTTTTCACAGAACTTGCTGTTTAGTTTTATGACAATATGCCTACTGTTCATTTACAAATTAATGGTAACAAGATGCCTTGCAATATCAATGTTTTTAAATCAATATGAATGTCACTTGTAGATTAAAGGAAAACAAAACCAACTTTACTCTTCTACCATTAAGTGATGCGTTACTTTAAATTCGCTTAAGGAACTGAGGAAACCACAACAATGCACTATTGATGTGTAACTAAGAAAAAAGAATAGTTTTCTCATGCTCTTAATAAAATTTGTGATCCGATATAATGTACAACTGACAAATGATAACCTGTCTAACTCTGGGCTTCGTTAAAAATTCTCTTGGCACTTCACAGACAGGTTCATTGAGAAAAGGAAGGCCTTATTTTCTTACAGAACAAAAATTTCCACATAACTTTTGTAATTATGAATACTGGTGGAGCAACATCCCCCAAGAAGTTAATGGAAATTTTACTTCTGACTTGGTCAGATTTTCACCCTAGTATCTACAGCTTGTAAGGGTCTGAGGAAGAGCCAAGAATTTTTGATTTATGAAAGAAGCCGAAGGCTTTATAATTTTCACCATAAAGTCATTAAACATTTTAAAGAGCCCTGCATTTAAACAAGCTGATAAATCAGGGAAAGCATCGACCTTTAGAAGAGCACACAGAGGCTTTTGCTTGAAAATGAGGGTTTTTTTAACTGCCTATGTAATCATTCACTTAGCAGGAATTAATCCTGGGGTGTCCCTTATATTAGATTAGGCCACAACAAACAAATTAGAGATTTAGTAATGTCAACATTTTTTGTGGGGGATTTTTTTGTTTGTTTTTGTTTATTCATTTTGAATTGTGCAGATTTTACAAATATGACTTCATTTCATTACAAGTAAGTGTTTCTGTGCATGATCACAGTCTTTCACCATAATCCCCTGAGTTTCATTGACAACCCTTCATCTGTTTTTAAAGAAAACAAATTCTTCAGCATAGGCACTGCTCAACATCTGGCATAATGAAACCTTAATTGTAAGTGAGGCCTCTGGAATCTCCTTTTAAACAAAGTATAATATAATTGAGAAAAAAAATTTTTTCCAGGTGTTTCTCAAACAATAGAGGACAGTAATACAAATCTTTAAAATAACAAACATCTTTGTGGAAAATAGGTCCATCTATAAGTTATATTTATACATTGAGTGGCATCAACTTTAAGACTGTGTCTGCCTTTTGTTTACTCAGGAGGATTAGAACAGGAGGATAAGTGAGGGGTTCTTGGCTGACTGAGGATTATAGAAATAACAGAAAGACCTCATAAAAACAGATAGCATCCTGCTTCAGATTTGCAGCTCCAAAAAGCTAAAGTTTGGCAGGCACACACTGTGGTTGAAGTTTCCTTATTTGGGAAGAAAAGAGCAGTAATACTAAAAAGGTTGAAAGAAGAAGCAGCGTTCTCTGAAAAGACTTAAATTCAGATAAGCTAAAGCAGGCATAGATTAACTGGGCAAGCATCAAACTGATGCTCTGATAACCACTACTTCCAGTGGAAGAGTTTGAACTCCCTAAAATGCGTTTCCAATCAATTTTTATTAGATGGAAATCTTTAATATGTGAACACAGAACATTCCAGCTTCCTTCCCCTTTGAACCCTGGAGCGTTCTGGCTGTGCACACGCAGGGGATCAGAGACCCTCCTGCTCCCTTTGGTCAGCAGCATCTCAGTCCGAAGCCAGGAAGGAAGGCAGTGCCAGCTGCTGGTTAATAAGCAGATGCATTTTTCTGAAAATCTCCAGGCTCTAAAACACAACAAGTGTGCAAACAATAAAGGCCAGCATTCAGTTTGCGTCAGGCTGGAAAGCCACCAGCCATGGGCAAGATTGGAAGGGACCACTGGAGGTCACCTAATCCAACCTCCCTGCTCAAACATGTTACTCAATATTGTGTCCAGACAGCTTCTGAAGATCTCCAGAGAAGGAGAATCTTGTCATTTAATCAAATCACATCCTCAGAGAAATCATAGCATTAAAAATGGCCTCCAAAAAGCCATCTGGCCTGTTTCTTTGCCATGAGTATAACACATACAGCACCAGTTATACCTGTGTCCTTCCTGACCAACAGTTGCTTGATCAGTTCTCAAAGGCCTCCCTCCCCATGACAGACAGTTTGCATGGCTGTCTACTCCAGTGATTCACAGTCTAGTTAGGTTTCCAAAAATCCAACCCAAGCTGTCTTTGCTGCAGTTTCAACCCGTAGAACTTACTGTCCTACTCACACGTAAATGTAGGGGAAAATGTCACCAACCTGTCACTGCAGTAGCTTTTTATTAAACAGTGGTTACACTGGTGACCCCAATATTCTCTAGACTAAGCAGTTGACTTTGACCTTTTTTTTTGTAACTCCTTGTTTCTCGACTTGTGACCATTCTGTTGCCCCCATCTGGGCTCACTTCTGCCTGAGTTGCAAACCCCCAAACCTGACATAAGATTCTAGTCAAGATGCTACCACACTTAGCCCTTCTGGGATACCTCTCCTGTCCTGCACAGTCAACTCTTGCTATGATGGCCCTTAATGAAAAGGCCCTTCTTGCAACAACAGTTGCAACAAAATATTATTCTGGTAAATAACATTAATACAAACCAGCCCTTTTCAGACAAAAGGAACAGTAATTTGTATACAAACATATAGGTGCTGCATTATCACACCAAGAGAAACCCATAGTAAAAATCTTCACTTTTACATCCCAAGTTTTCTCAGAAGTCACAAGCCACATCTGTTAGCCAGCTGCACGGATTCCCCCCATGGGATCTGACCCAATCTATTCCAGTAGTAGCTCAAGTACTTTAAAAACTACATGGCCTTAAAATGAAGACAAGAGTTGCTTTTATGTGGAGGCCAACATTTTGAGTCACAATACATCTTTTACATGATCATATACTTGTAAATAGAATTTTTGTGGGTCAGCTCAACACTCTACATTTGAAATCTCTGAGTTCCAGGTGGATTTTGTAAAATTCTTACCAGATTACTGCAAAAAAAAAAAAAAATAAACCAAGTACATAATTTCTGATAAGAGCTTATTAAACATTAAAACCTAACCCCTAATAGAAACTAAAGATACTTCTGGGAATCCTCCCCACTGCAAATATTTCTGTAGCTGTCATGAGAGTCATGGAAATTAGGAAGTTTAAAGAAAAAGATGGTGAATCACATGTAGACTATACTCTGTTGTGCTCAAGAGGATCTGCAGAGATGCCAACACCTTCCAGATCTCAGATACATTGCAAAATGTTGCACCTTGACAATATAACCCTTGGCTTCTTATCTCCACATTTGCCTGCTGCAGCCTCATTATCTCCTGTTTGGTGTCTTCAGGAGATACAGGGAGGCTGAAAAGGATCAACAAAGCTCTGCAAAATCTCTGAAGCTGAGAGACTGGCTAAGGCAGACCAGATTCTTATAGCAGATTATTCATTTAAGTTTGGCCTGCTGGGACCAGTTTGAACACAAACAAAACACGACCAGAAGTGACTTAAGGCCTGGCTACTTTTTTTATATGCACACAGCATTCAAGAAAAGCTAGAACTCAAAGGCTGATCTCCTGTGAGGAAAATAGGCTATGGAGTGTCCCTTTTGGAGCTCATAGTCTTTTTGGTTAAGCTGATTTAGCTAACAGAAAGAAGAACCAGCTAAATCTGCCCCTGAATTCCAGTTAATTCAAACCATGGTTTTGGTTCTGCAAAAAAACAGAAAAACCCTCTAAAAGTCATTGTAGAAAACTGCAGCAACAGAAGAGAAAGTTGGAGCAGATTTTTTCCAGTGTTTCTAATGCATCTAGCTTTTCCTCTCATTAAAATGGTAAGCGTGTTTCTTATACATAGAGAAACAGGAATATGTGTCTGAATTTTTATAGGTAACTTGAATGAAAAAAGAAAGGTTGACTGAATGTCTTCACAAGGTCAAAGTTCAGTTGTGTACCCTTGACCTAAGTTACTGGGCTGTAAAACTTGAGATCAAAAAGTATTTAGAATGATAAAAGCAGAAGACTAGAAAGAATAGTATGGATTACAGCTCATGATAAAGGATATAGTAATGTGCCAAGTAAAGAATACAGTAATGCATCAAATGGAGGAGTCCAGGCCCCAAAGAGCCTGGAAGCAATTATTAAAGCTGAAGAACTGTGGTTTTAATGAATGTGGAACATTATTATATGTCAAAAAGATCCAAACCCATAATTTATGGATATTAATTAAATCAATCATTTGATTAGAATTGCTTTAAGCAAAAAACTTAAATAGGAAAAAGTTGAAAAAAAACAGATGTAGGATCTGTCAATTAAAACAAACAAACAAACAAAAAAAGCAAGAAAGAAAAGAAGAATTTTCACTGTGAAACATGCCTTACTAACAAATAAAATAGTAAAGGTCTGGAGAAGCTCCCAGTAGTGAGTTACATCATTTACTGCAATGCTTGACTAAATTTCAAATGGACTTGGAGTGCAGAATGTTCTTTATATAACACTAGCAAGCCAATGGTGGGCTCCAATTAAAAGGAAAGGATTCATCATTTACCATCCCCTTCTGCACCCTTCTTTTCATAAAAAGAAAAGGCTGTTTCAATTAGAGCTGTGCAGATTCTCTGAGCTGAGTTTGGTTCAAAGTGTTTTTTATGCAATGCCAGCATCCCCAGGGATCAGCTTCCCTGCAGGCCAAGCTGTCCCAGTGCTGGGACAGATTTGTTTGGGTCAAGCTCTGCTTGCCATCTCCCCCGAGCTCACAAGAGTACTGGTTCTCAGCGAGGGGCCTGATGTGACTTCTTTCCAGTGAGTTAAACTCTGCTGCCTCCTACCCTTCGGACTGGATCTCGAGTTACCCCGTTGGCAGCTCTTCTCACCCCTCTCCCAATGGGGCCCTGCAGATCAACTACATGTGTTTGGGTCCAGAGTAAACCACACGCTTGTCTTCTACCTTCTCCTTTTCCAGCCACGCTAATGCTAGAGATCCCTGTGCAACTGTCCCCCCTGCAGGGTGTTCCTTAATAGAGAAGTTAAAGGGATTCTAACACGTGTGTCCAGCCTGTTTAGAAAAGCATATATAACACCCCAAAGCTTTGTGCACCTAATGCTATCTCCTACAGCCCTGACAAACCAGTTGACTTAGACACAGAGTGGGTTGGAAGGAGCCTTCAAACTGGAAGAGAACACACACAGATTTGAAGCCATAACACTGTGCACTGTTAAGAACCATCTTTGGAATTAATTCAATACACTTGTCTCAGCCTATGAGCCTATGTGACACCAATAATATATTGCGTTTCCTAACAGCTAGAAAATACAAAATACTTTCAACAAATTGATTTAATGTCCAAGTCTCACTTACAATGAAGTACTGTATTCTGTAGCTGAATGGTAAGAAATAAACAGGATCCAGCTTAGGCTGCAAATGCCTGTAAATGGCTAAGTACTCAGAGAACAATAGCACAGTAATTCTGCCCATTGCTGCTTAAATAAAATAAACATAGCTGAAGAAAAAACATGAAATAGAAACATCTTGGGGAGCTCACAACTCTTGAGTAGGCACTGACCATTACTGTTTGACGCTGTGAATAATAGGGGCATCCCCAGACAGTATCTCCAAAAAAATCAAACTATTTTGCTATAAGTATGTCAGACTGTAAACATGACATGTGAACCATTATGTCATGCTTATTAGATTACGTCAGGCTCTGACAACTGATGTTAATAGGCTGCAAGAGCCAGCATTGTTTACATTTTTGTATATAATATCCTTCCCACCAAACCCAAACTTTCTTCACTTTCTATTGTTAACAAGTTAAAGTATTTCTCAAGCTTTTGCCCAGCACCAAAGCTCAAACCAGTGCATTCAAAGGTACATTCTGTTGTATAACACTACTGAGACTGTTTTCTTTTTTCACTTATTTTGGGATCTCATAGCCCAGTCCTATATTTAGGCTAAATCTTTCAGTCTTAAAACTTCCTCTGACCTTTGCCTGAGAATGTCCAACACTATTTTCATCAAGCATTTGAAATTGTTTCCAAAGGATGCGTAGAAAGCACCCTTCTTAGAAATGAGTGATGTGCCTAAAACAATTATTTCCCCTGCCACATCCCACAGAAAGATGGTGGCATCTCGGAAGAAAGAGATGGTCCTAATTACAGGAAGAAGCTGGACTCACACCACTGCTGGGGCAGCAGCTGTGCGTGCTGCACTCAGGAGTGCCAAGGTAATTTCCCTTCCTCCCCTTCTAAAATAAAAAGTAGCTCAAAGACAGTTTCTAAAAATAATTTTGCCTGTCTAAGGGGTTAAACCAGATGCTGGGAAATAGTAGATTTACAATCACCTATGTGTCCTTATACAAAGATGTTACGATCCTGCTGCCTAAAAGACTGCGGAGAAAAAAACTCCAAGCCAATTAGTACAGGAGAGAAGATAAGGAGAGCAGAAACTTTACTGAGCCTCCAGGCCCCAGGAATACAAACTGCCACGTGTGCATTCAAACACAGGTTCTGTGATTTCATAATGGTTTCCATCCAAGCCCAATTTGTCCACCCCTTGGGAATTGAGTCCGGGGGAGTTTGGAACCCCTCTTTCATCATCTTCATCAGTTTCTCATCACATTGAGTCCTTGGAAGCCTTCCAAAGTTCTGGGTTTGAAGATCATTGTATCTTTGTTCTTTCCAACATGTCCTGGTCCAGGCCTCAGGATGCTTTCCCACCTTTCTACCTCAAAAACATGCTAGAGGGATTGATAGGAAATGGGGCAGCTGGCTGGACTATGTGTAAACATTAGGCTACAGCATGTGGGAAAGTACTGCTACATTAAAATCTACCTTCACTGCACAACTACTTCTAAAATCTACAAAAAATTAAAGAAATCCAAAAACTCTAAGGCATCAATCCTTTCTGATTAGAGGACCCCAAACAAATTTTCTCTGTAAAATTTTTGCCATATAAGGAGAGTTAATGGTTAATGGTCAGTCTCTTCGCGAACGAAGAACCGGGGAAGGTCTTTCCACCTTCCAGCCTGCGCATTGGATTTTTTAGGTGAGACACAGTGTGCGCGGAACTGAGCCCACCCTTTAATCCTGAGGTTCATCTGCCGGGGCCAAGCGAGCTTGGACAGTGGCAGCGAGGTCCTCAGGACGTAGATGGATTGCCTTACGGGCTAATGAGCTCCATCTGCCCGGGGAGGGGCCCCGACCGGGAATCGAACCAGGGTCTCTGCAGTGACAGTGCAGTGTCTTTTCCCCTAGACCACCGGGGGCTCCCATAAGGAGAGTAGGACTGATAGGTAGAGTGGCAAAATGAGATAGCAAGGGCAGTTCTGAATTTCAAATGGCTGAACTTTTGAGGGATCAGTTTGCAAAACAAATAAGTAGTTTTAAAAAGAAATATCCCACATTGCCGCTAATCTACAGTTTATAGTATAATTTTGGTAACATCAGTGCTACTCCATTAGTGCAATACTCAATGCTAAGGAAGGCATGACTGCACATAATTAATGACCTAGATTAATATATATATGACCCCACGACTGAACTCACGTAGCATTATCCTGATGCAGATGTTATCTTCCCCCAAACATGGGTCTTACTACTTAAAACAATGGATGGCAATGCCCAAGGATTGGCAGCGTGGGGCAGCTTTGTTAACAGTGCTTGCAAAACTCCTTGTAGAGGACATAGGAAACATTCACAAATAAGATTTCTACAGTTCTTTTCTAAGTCTTCTGCAGATATAGAAACATGCTAATTTACCCTTCTTGTTTATTTAACTTTGGTTTCAGCAGGCACGATGGAAACTCCGGGGCTCATTCTGTGTGTATCAGCTGGAAGTGAGATATAGCTTGGACACCAAATGGGAAATTAGCACGGAACTCTTTCCTCAAAAAACCTTCCTGTTTGCCTCAATACTTCATTCCAACCAGAACTAGGAGGTCAGAAACAAAAGGGATCCATTGCAGGGCACACACACAGACAGAGGAAACACATTATTGTTAAAAAAAGGAGTTATTAAAATGAGAAAGGAGCAACATGTTTACAAACTGAATGACAACATAAACCTATTCCCATTCTAGCAAAACACTGCAGACAAACTATTAAACAGATACACTGAACCTCAAAGAAAAACAGTGATTAAAACATCAAGGGAAATTATTTATGTCAGAGTTTTTCAAAGAAAAATTATTCTGAAGAAAGAGAGCTGAACTGCAAAAAAAGCAAAGAGTTTAAGAAAGACACTTAAATTTGCTTGATCCCAACTCTTCTTGATTATATTCAGAATTAAAGGCAAATCACAATCCATACTCCCCCCAAACTAAAGACAATTGAAAGTAATCCCATTCCCCCATCTCTGGAAAATGACCAAGTCTTTCCCTTTAAAGGAGTAAAGGCATTTACGAAGAGACAGTCTTTCTTGCACCAAAGTCCTAATTGAAAGAACATGGCATGACCTGAAGCAAAATGTTAATTGAAACCACTCTGTGTTTCTTTTCCAACCAAAGTCCTTTTGTGTGACTTTTATAGATGAATTTGACATACTCCCTTCCCTTGCCTGGAAAGTTCTGGGGTTTTTTGTTTATACTGTAGAAAGCATGAAATTATTGTCCTTAATGCTTTGTTCTTTCCAACTGCATGAAACTTAGCAACATTTTGAAACATGTTTGTTAGATGAAGAAGGCCAGAGCTGACATATGAAAAACATATGGGTATGTCCATTTGCATGCACAAAACTCACCCCAGTACACATGAAAACCAGCACTGTAGTGGCTAATTGATTTTTTGCCCTCAAAGCACCTAGACTATCAATTAATACAACACACATCCATGTTTCTGAGGGAAAATCAAATGCAGAAGCAGTACTGGTATAAACCCCTCCATCCTCATGCAACACAAACACACAGCTCTAATTGCAACCACAAGAAAGGTCACTTTATTTTGAAAGAAAATTCACTCTAAATTTGTTTGTGTAATGCTATTCCTCTCTTTCTTAGGCTACATAGCCTCTTTTCTCTCTTTTTCAATTAAAAAGGAGGAGTTTCCTACCCCACCTGGCAACACCACCAAAAATGAAGCCCATTCTAATCCTATATTCTTCTAAATTCTTAGGTTCTAGCAGAAGTTTACCATTGTTTAGAGCACAGAACATTATCCCTTCACTTTCTGCCATCCAGAAATCTTTCCTGTGTATAATTTCAAGGGCACTTTTTAACAAGTCAGCAATAAAATCATCTAAATTGCATAAAGTGCAAAGAGATCTTTTTTTTCCCTTAAAATCAACAATTTAGTGAGACTTGGAGAGACCATTTTATACTCAGTAAAACTTTTATTTCCTTTTTATACATCACTCACAAAAACAGACTGAAAAGCCCAAGGGTTTGAGGAACTAAACACAATTTTTCAGAAATATAAGAAAAACAACAATAAAAAAAACCCTGAAAAATATTTGAGGAGGAAGGAGTATGCGCTTACACAATTTTTTAAAATGTACTGAGTTATCAAAGGTAATTATAAATATACATTTCATACTGGGGAGAAAAAGCAGATGGCTGAAGAAAGATGTTACACCACGTTACTTCTCCCCCTGCAGGAGGAGGGGAAAAAAAGGAAGTGCTTCTCCCAGGGTACATCCAGAGCTCAGGTGACTGCACTTACCTCCCATCAGTGCCTTCAGCTGAGCTGGGGAATGCAGCAGTGTAAATGAGAATCTATCAGTAAATAAAATGGTCTTCTGTGGAGAAAAAAAAAAAGGGGGTTGGGGGAGGATCAAGGAATTGCTGTCTAGTAAAGCCTTTGCTTGGAGAGTTTAGCTAATGGATTATCTTTAAAACACATGTATATACTTAAGCAGGTTTTAAATAACTAAAAGCTACAAAATCCTTATTTTGCTTACACTGTGGGACTGAAAATTGCACTAGTTTGCATATTTTGAATAAAATTACATGAACTGTTACCTTCAAGGAATTAATTTCTGGGACATAATCTAAATAAGTGACAGTGGAGAAAATAACTAACTCCCTTGTGAATGTTTTGTCAGACTAGTCACTGTGAGTTCTGGCTCATCTGTAGTTTACAGGCAAAAAGAATCCAGGGTCAAACATTTTCTTGGGATATCTCCTGTTTTAAATTTCAGTTCAGAGAAATGAACAGAAGTTTAATTGAACATGTGCCTTCTAATTTCTGCCTTCGCAACAATTCCAGAATCAATCATAACAATTCCTGATCAAACAGCATTCTAAAGTGCAGGTATGTAAGCAAACAGTAGAGAGGTTAAAACTGGAAGCAATTTTAATTTTACAAATGACATAAGGAAATCAATAATTTAGAAAGAGACATGAAAACTTGTAAATTTTTATTTTCTTCAGACTGAATAATCCTTAAGACCTGAACAGAATTCCATATTTCCTTTCAGGTATTCCTTTCTTAAGTATTCTACATACATTTTAATTAAGCTACCTTTAATCTCATTAAATTATGCTTTATCCTTAAGCAAAATTTTTGGAGGTTGAATTTTTGGAGGTAACTAGTGTACAGAACACCTGTTGTAGTCATGAGTGAAATGTTCCACCTGAATCTCTGATAAGTCTAATTGATTTTTGGCCAGAATTATAGTAACTATTAGGAAAGCATTTTTTATGTCAGTTATTCTGCTCAGAGTGATCAAAAATGGTGAGATTCCCTACTCAGGACACCTTCTGACCTTTTACATCCTAGAAAGCAAAAGCTTCATTGAAAATAGGAGCACTAGAAGCTGCTTGGGACTGAACTTCACTTAACTTAGCATTTTGCTCACTTAACTATTGCAACAGCTTCTTCCCTGTGCCATCATTCACAATATGTAGTACGAGGTCAATTCTTTGCCTGTCTACCTGCCTTTTTCTTTACAAGGAAAGAGGCAGCTTGTCCTGCAGTTGGTTTCTTCCTCCCCCACAACACATTGCCAAGAGGCAAAAACATAGTGAGAAAGTATAAAGATAAAAATTATTTAAAAGCGAGATACTATTACAAAAAAAAAATATACAATTTATTTCCTAAACTAACAGTATTCCCATCTAATAGCAAATTACAACAGTCAAAATTTTTACACAACAGATCTGAAAATTGTACCATTTTTTCACAATTTATTGCAGCTAATAATTTATAAACAACACAGAGATTTTTGTTGTTGCTGTTGTTGTTCTGAACATATGAAACACCTGGAAAAATACTTTAATTTTCAGAAAGAAAACTTAGCTTATAAAATTAAAGAGTTAATGTTACTTTGGGGGGCATGACTCAAGGTGACAGAGCGATTTATATACTATATGGAAGGTTATATAGAGGAATAAACAAGTAATACAAAGTTATAGTCAGCAAATGTAAGTGTGCAGCAGACAGATGACAGACTGTACAGGAGAGTAACCCAGGGGTCAGCAAACAGCTCTCTGGAAGACCTTTAAATCCTGTTAAATATCTCAGCTGAGCTCTGTCTGGAGCTTGGGAAACTTTAAAATGGTCTTCTCCCTTCCTTCTTAAAGCCCCTGAACATTAACACTGTGCAAGTACAAAAGCATCCTGGGCTCCAAAAAATGCTGTCTGTGACATCTGAAGATGATCATATGAATGGAGATACTATTTCAGCTCAAGAGTCCACCTCAGCCACCACAACCTCTCAGCCTCCAAGCAGAAGTCATTTAGGGCATTTTCTGAGCTTCCTGTGGTTTGTTTGGCTTCTTAGTTACCCCAGTAGGTGTCTCTTCCAACTACCTCTTCAGTTTCCCTTTAAATCCACATTGTGGAAGTAAAAGGTACACAGTTTTTGACAAGGAGTCCCACTGGTCTGCAAGCTGCTTGTTTTATCCAGTCAAGCATTTGTACAAAGTACAGAAATCTCTTTGATGTGGGGCTCAGTATAGTACCTTGTCTCTAGGGCTGAAAGGCCAACATTAACTGACAAGAGTGTCTTTACCTTTACCTTATAAACATCAATGACTTAAAAATCTGTTCCTTCTTTCATGCTCTAATTGTCCCCTTCCAGTTGTGCTCTTCCACCCATTTCCTCTGTTGTGATACCACACCTTCAAACTCAACTAAAAATTAATCCAGCCCATCCTCTTCACTCTTGTCACAAAGTCACTTAAAAATTCACTTTTGTCTGAAATATTTGAGGTTGCTTTTTCCCTTTTTCTTTCTTCTTTCCTCCAAATCCCACATTTGGATCATTTCCAAATCCTGATGCTTTTTCCTCCAAAAAGCTCCAGACCTCTATACCCTGTATCACAGTAAGTAAAACCTGATATCCAAAGTGCCATGAATATCCAGCTTCACTGATGCAAACTAGTCTTGTCTGCCTTCCTTAACATCAATGTTGCTTGGTCCAGCACTGATAAAACAGAGCCACAAAGATGCTAGGAAGGGGGAACAGATAAACCACAGGAGCCAGGGGGAAATTTGGAGGTCAAACATAAAGAAAAATCCTATTCAGCCCAGATCCCCTGGGCTCTAGAGTATGGCCAGCACAGATGGAGTCTCTGGGGACTGTTGCTGCCAAGCTCTCGAAGAGACTACACAGTAGGAAATTTTCAGAGGCTTGTGATACAGCCAGATTTAAGCAGATTCCTGACCACAGGCTCTCCAGCTTTCAAAAAAGATGGTTATAAGATTTCTTTATCCTTGTGTACGCTATGTTTTACCTTACATTTGTTCGTTGTCTACTGAAACTTTCCCCAAAAATTCAGCTTAAGGCTGATGGTAGCTATGGAGAATTCAGATCCAAGTTTTTCAAGTTGTACACTACCATAAAAAACCTTAAACTATAATCCACCATCATAAAGGAATGTATTAGGTAACTTTGATGACAGCCATCTTTGCCAGCTTCACCTTTAAATTTTAACAGCAAAATAATCTTATCATTTGTTTTCTCAAGCAAAGGACCACTTTTTCGGTGTTGTGTGACATTCTGCAAACGATTCATGCAGGCACTTCCAGATTAACTGCAAGCCAAGGTTTCAATGCAAATCTTTTCTAACCTCCTATTGCTAGACAGTTTCTAAACTAAAATAAAATCAGCAACTTTATTTTAAGTGTATTTCTAACTGAGCCTCATTGGTTGCACTCAGTTACTGAGAGCCCACAGAATCATATGGTTTGGGTTGGAAGGGACCTTTAGAAAACCTCTAGTGCAACCCCCCCTGCTATGTGCAGGGACATCTTTAACTAGATTAGGTTGTTCAGAGCCCTTTCCAGCCTAACTATGAATGTTTCCAGGGATGAGACACCTACCACCCCTCCAGGCAAAATGTGCCAGTGTTTCACTACACTCGCCATAAAAAAAATTCTTCCCTCTTTATATCCTTACAAGAGTCTTAAGTTTTTAGTTTAAAACCATTACCCTTTGTCCTATCACAACAGACCCTGCTGAACAGTTGTCCCCATTTTTCTTATAAGCCCCCTTTAAGTAAGCCACAAGAAGGTCTCCCCAGAGCCTTCTCTCCTCCAGGCTGAGCAACCTCAGCTCTCCCATCCCGTCTTCACAGGAGAGAAGCTCCAGCCCTCTGATCATTTCTGTGGCCCTGCTCCTTCTCAACGCCTTTAACAGGTCCATGACCATCCTGTGCTGGGGACCCCAGAGCTGGATGCAGCACTCCAGGTGGGGTCTCACCAGGGCAGAGCAGAGGGGTAGAATCACCTCCCTCCCCCTTCTGACCACGCTGCTGTGGATGCAGCCCAGGATACAATTGGCTTTCTGACCTGCAAGTGCTCATTGCTGGGTCATGTCTAGCCTCTCATTCATGAGCATCCCCAAGTCCTTCTCTACAGGGCTTCTCTCAATCCCTTCATCCCTCAGCCTGTGTTGATACTGGGGATTGCCCTGACCCAGGTGCAGCACCTTGCACTCGGTCTTGATAAAATTCATGAGATTCTCATGGACCCACTTCTCGAGCGTTTCCATGTCCCTCTGGATGCCATCCCATTCTTCAGGTGTGTCAACAGCACCACTCAGCTTGGTGTCATCTGTAAACTTGCTGAGGGGCACTCAATCCCTTTGTCTATGTCACTGATGAAGACATTAATTAGCACTGATTCCAAGAGACATCTGAGGAACAGCACATGACACGGATGTCCATCAAGACTGAACAGTTGATGGTCTGGATGAAACAATCTAACCAATTCCTTGCCTACCAAACAGTCCCTCTGTCAATCCTTAGAATATTATAGTTCAGTAGTATCTGGTTTTTCTAGCTTCCATAGGAAAACATGAACTAAAGAAATTTTAGACATTAAAAGATGATTTAAAGGTACTTTGTTTAGGTTTTTTCCTCCCTTTGCAACAGATTGGAGGGGTGTGAAGAAATTCTCTTGGACACTGAGTGTAATTATAACGAATCATTTCCTTCTTTCTCCTTGGAGCAACATACATTGACTTCTCTTCATTTTAAGGTAGTTGGCTGACACAACTCAAATTTAATTACTCTTTCTGCCTGATAAACTCCAGTCTGTGAGCAAATATGTCTCATTTCTAAGTTTGGCTAGACAGCAGCAGTGTAATAAAGACCTTTCCACCCCTGTTGCAGCCTGTAGCTTTTGAAATCTTTTCTAGAAGACAAAGCAGCCTCCTCTACCACAGAACTTTCTCATAACAACCTGATTAAATGAAAAACTAATGCCTAAAAAAGCTGTAAACTAATAAACTGACTGCCAATTATAATGAATTCTCCTGTCAGAATTGCTTGACATGCAGCCAGAGCAGGTAAACAGCAATGTTGATGTTGACTTTCAAAATAAGGTTTACTAGGCAAGGATGAGAATTGACACAGACATTCTAAATACTCAGTTGGTTTTCTCCCATCAAGTAAAAATTTCCAGTTTCTGAATGGTTGTAGTAGTTCAATTTGTATAATCACTTGCTGTAAATATCCAGACAGCAAATTCTGACAGGGTTGCTTGTGCTGTATAAATTCAAACTGTGGCTTACTCTGCCCAGACTCAAACTAATACAGCAGTATTAAAGAAGAGCAGAATTCTTTTGTTTTTAAATTCTCAACAGGATCTCCAGATGGAATTTCCATACACAAATTCATCTTTGCATAGCCCTTAGCAATGAGCAAAATATGGAGCTTTGCAGTGTTGGGGACTTTCAAAGCACCTCAAAAATACTCAGATGGCCTTCTAGAAGAAGGAGGCCAAGCAAAGACAAGGGGCATTTCTAGTCAGTCACATTTCAAAGCTGTTAGGAGGCAATTAAAATATTCTGATCATAGACTGCCAAAGGACAAGCACTAACAGTTCTAACTCCCTTAGGAAAATACGTCAGAAGCAGCAGATTTCTCAGACATGAGGCCAAGAGCAGCATTTGACATATACACTCAGCCTGCAAGAGTCAGAAGAAGGGAAGTGTGAGAAAGAGTTTATCCCCTTTAAAACCAGCAACACAGCCATGGTTTTCCTTGTGAGAGTTTTAACCCATGAACCCCAGTAACTGTTCAGCTCTTTCTTGTTCAGGCTGAGAGGGGTGTCAGGCAGGTATCAAGCACGTGCCAACCACAGTTTCTTCCAGCATGGTTAGAAGTGATCAGCACGTCTCTATTAATACAGATCTTGAGGTAAAACACCAAAGTAGAAAAAAAAGTGGTGGTAGCATTAAAAAAAAAAAAAAAAAAAAAAAAAAAAAAAAAAAAAAAAAAAAAAAAAGAAAAAAAAAAAAAAAAAAAAAAAAAAAAAAAAAAAAAAAAAAAAAAAAAAAAAAAAAAAAAAAAAGGGAAAATTTGAATGGCACATAAATTACCCCTCCAATACAGAAGGAAAAGAATAAAACTGGCAAAAACATTTCAAATAAAATTAGCAACATAAAATGAAGCAAACACTGCACTTTAACTTCACTGTTCAGCAGGAGCCCAGTTTTGAGCTGGGTCTATGCTCTAAATTCCATTTTTTTTCTTCAGTGAGTGAATTCTGCATCATTTTTTCTAGGGAATTTTAAGCAGGAGTGCAATGGATAAAGGATTTCACTGTTACACCAGTGAAAGGTGGGCTATTGGCACTGATTGGTTCAGCTTTCACGTACTCCAAATCATATTTAGCATAAAAGCACCATGATCTTTACTGGGATATACCAAAGAAGTAGTAGATGCCATGGGTGCAGTTGTTATGGTGTGCTTACAAGGAAAGATAAAATACTGATATTTAATTATAGTGGTTTGAATCAAGGCTGGCTTGCTGATTGTGAGAATACAAACCAAACCCTAATACATCACAAAACACACTGGCTGAGATTCAGGGTTGTTATTTCATTGGGGTTTTTTTAACTAACCTGAACAACATGTCAGAGAATTCTCCAGTTAACTGCTTGAATAGGCATCGTTCAGAAGAAGTTGTACACCAATACACGCAGAATTTGCCTTCATTGCTTATTTAAAACAGGAACTCAGAAGAAATTGCACAGTGCTTTTAATCAGTCAAGACCCACCTCTGAGAGAGCACCATGGTAATAGAAGAAGGCAAAATAGAGTATATTTACATATATCACATGAAATCAGGCTGTGTTCAGCATGTAGTGCACGCATATGCACGGGATGTCAGCTGAGGTACATTTTCCTCAAGGTGACATTGGTGCTTGTCTTGCCAAATTTGATAAAAATGACAAATGCTCTCATATAAGAGGAATCTCTCATCATCTTGTCAGGGAGAGTGAAGGCAAACTGCACCTTCAAGTGATGAGGTGGTTTTGGAGCTGTTAAAAGTCACAGAGTGGCTCTGCAGCAATGTGCCATCCATAACAGATGAGCTCAGCCAAGGCTGCCTTCCTTGGGTCTGGTGAAGGCTACAGCTCCCGGCCCTCCCAGTCCCATTCAGACCCAGCCCTGGATGAACTCTGGGCTTGGATTTTTGGGAGTATTTTTTTGGGGAACTGTAACTATCACTTTAGCCAGGCTCACTGCTGCTCGTTTTCTCATTAAACAGCAAACTAACAATCTTTTTTACCCAGAGTATTCCCAAACCTAAGAGTGATCAATGCTTTCTTGGTGTCAGCTTTCCCTGCAGCTGTCTCCATAATGATATTGCCTTTCCTAATGATAGTGGTAAACTTAAAAATACACTCCTTATAGAACACTGGATCTACCTTGGATTTTAATTTTTTCCCCAGCTGGCGTGTGTCATGGGCATGCTTACAGAGTGCCATAGCAGATAAGAAAGCAAAATTATTATGGAATATATTTATGAAAGAAAAATAATTCAAAATGCAATCAGTTTGAAAAGAAGTCTGGAGAGATGCTATTACTGGTCTTGGCTTCAGTTTTTTAATCTTACTGTGCTGAAACAAAATATGAAAGTCAAGCAAAGTGTCAAACTATGGACTCAATGGGAATTCCAAATATTATAGTGCCTCAATCCTATATGGAAAGGAGGAGAATTTGTATTACAAACTTCATGCTATTTTTAGAAGTATCTAAAAGCAGCTAAGCCTCAGATTTTTTAGGGAAATTGGATATATAAAAATATATATAGTGGTGGATGGCAGAAACCTTTACTGTTAGACAATCCTGATTCCAGGGTTTTCACCTGTTGGCTCAATCTTGTCAAAAACATTTTAAAAATTATGTTCTCTGACTTTTAAGAAATACAAGACTGCACAAAATATTTTCGTGCTCCTAAACCATTTGAGAAATAAAAACTGAGGACACAAAAACAATGTAAATTTTATCTGTAATGAAAGATGAGTCACTTTTTTTTTGGTGAAGTATATACTTGGGGTCTTTTCTGATTTTTGTAGTTTTAGCAACATTTTATTCCGCTGATACTGGTAAGATACACAGTACCAAGAAAAACAATAGGGCTACACACAGAAGCAGATACACCAATTAAACTCCATGTGACCACATAGAGAAAACAATGAAAGTGCAGAACGGGCCACTTGCTCCATACAGTTATCTAATCCATTTCAACTGAAAATATTTTTGCAGATATGCACTCTGGAAAACTATCTCCATAAATTCCTAAAATAGCCTAGTAGAATTCTCTTTAAAGAGCCTGGCACATATGTGTTCATCCTAATTCATTGAGGACTTTTACTATGATAAGCTCTTCTATTTCTGAATATGTACACTGTGCTTCAGTGTCACAGTGTTAATTCCTTTCACTGCATCTTGTTTTCCTGAGTTCTAACACTGAAAAAAGAATTTTGGTTTAAAAAAAAATTTATAAAATGAAGTATGTGATTTTTAAAATAAACTGTCCTTTGAATAACACATGTTCAATTAGCATACCCTAAGTTAAAGCACACACTTTAAGAATGTTGAATTAAAGTCTTGAGACATCTCTACTTGAATTTGCCTCTATACCTCAGATGGTCTTAGTTAATACACTATTTGGTGATGCGTAAGATCTTAAATTATTTTGTTAACCAACAACAAAAAAAAAGGACATTCTATTGTGCACTTGCAAATGTCAGCTTTTGAAATAAACCCCATACTTCTAAATTTCAGTTTGTTTTTCAAAACTCCAGCTTGAGAACGATGAAATGATCCCACTTGAAGATTTATAAGAGCAGCTGTGTGAGTTACAAAAGCCCAGAGGTGTCATTTGGAGTACATGAAGTCCATATCTTGCCTCAACTTTTGCCTTCAAAACAGCTGAGCCGAATTTGCTTAATATTTCTGAAGACTGGACATTGCAGTTGATGTCAGGTGTAGAAAGTGCCAAGCAAAAATCTATCTCAGAAACTTCTGGTAAATCACTAAGCACGACTGAGGTAGAAAGGCTACAGTGTTCATGGCAAACTGATAATGCAGCTGGATTTTAATGGAAATTTCAAAGGTACAAATCACATAATATTATACAGAAACATAATTTGCTGCCCCCTGACTCCACCAGCTGGAAGGAGTCATGTTACACTAGTTTCTCCTGTTTCTTTTTTTTTTTTCACCAGAGCAATATCAAATCATTTTTACATCATTCTTACATCAGGACAAACAAACAGAAAAGAGCATTTGGCAGTGTTTGGTGTAATCTCAGGTGCTTCACGAGATTGCGTATTCATGAAGACTTACAGTTTTCAGCATTTGTACCCCATCCTAGAAATATCTTCCCATTTATTCCACAAAACACCTTTTTTGCTGCAATGCATTCTGCCTTCTCATATGTCAAGGGCCGTATCATACTGTAAAAGAAAAGTTGTTCGAAATCAACAATGAATCAATTTCTAGTTGATATATAAAAGCATTAAACCAAACAACCACTATGGCAAAGAAAAATGTGAGTGGGTGGTAAAAAAAGCAACCAAACAGTTAAGTTCTGGGCTCTGAACCAGCAGGTAGAAAGGAAATAAAAGAAGGGAATAAAAGGTGCAGTATCCATGTTCATGGCTGATGCGAAAGGAAACAGGCCCAAAAGGAAATGAAGATAAATCCAGGTCATTCCTTATGGTAGCAGGGAGAATTTTGCTTTTTATTATCCAACTGATTTTGGGAATCAATGAAAATATCCCCATGAATACAGAAATCAGCTCTAGCTTATGTGACTTTCCAGCTCTCTCTTACTGTTAATGAAGTAAATACCGTAATTAGACATCAACACTTTTGTTGTATTAAGCACTTGTTCTTTAAAATACTTTCACACTGGAGAGTTGCAAATGTCATACAGTAATTGATTCAGCAAATGCAGCCTTTTATCCTGTGAGTAGCATAAACCATTACTGATTTTCTTAATTCTGTAACAGTTACTTTCACAATGATGCTTACCAACACTCAATTTATAATTTATCAACAAATGAACAAGAGGCTTTCAGATTTGTGCTATATTGGTTGGATTGATGCAGACCACATGATAATGTCATGATTT
Organism: Empidonax traillii; assembly: GCF_003031625.1. Classification (NCBI taxonomy): domain Eukaryota; kingdom Metazoa; phylum Chordata; class Aves; order Passeriformes; family Tyrannidae; genus Empidonax; species Empidonax traillii. The sequence goes on along the minus strand of NW_020955486.1, from coordinate 125,212 downwards.
ACTTATTTCCTAATTCTTACAGTCATGTTTCTCATAGAAATACACGAGTATTTTTACTGATGAATTCCAAATTAATTTTCCCCCACAATTCACTGAACCTATAGTTTATTTGTCCCATGGAAGTTTCTTCCAGTAAGTGTCTAGACAGTTTCAGAAAAGCAGAAGAAAAGTAGAGGGAGTGGAGACACAGCTCATCAACATTTGGTTCTTTACTTCAGGGAGCCTTTCAGAAATACTTTCTGCCTGTAATCAGAGCCGCCAACTCTCACATTTCCATGCAAGTTTATAAAATTCTTCCCACAAACCCCACAGCTTCTGCAGTCAAATGTGTAACCAGGAAGGTCCTCTTTTATTTGAAACGGAAGTTCTCTTCAGCAAGCTGAAGTTTGAAACCAGAAGACAAGCAAGAATAAGACAAACTGAAGACTTTAGTGAGGAGGGGCAAAGATGTTTTACACTTCTGCAAGATTGTAGTTGTTGCAGCTGTGACTTGGATAACCATATCGAAAGTATGTAAGCACAGCAGAGAACCAGATGCAGCTGCAGGAGAAACAGGAATCAACTAAAAACTCTACATATTATTTATATTTATATCACACACTAAAAACTGTTGAATTGTGAGAGTCACGGGTGGTAAATGAGAAAACCACAAGATAATGAAAAAAAAAAAGAGAATAAGATGTACAAGACGAACAAACTGCATGGATTTATGAGAACAAAGTTAGATGAGCAAGTTCAAGCAGCTTACAGTCATCCTCAGGAACTGGCACTTAAATAGCAAAAATGTCCAGGTCTTCTAGATCTTGGCCATAAGAAACACACCCTTTTACCCAAGAAATAATTAATAGAAACACAAATGTGTTTTCTTCTGTATAAGCCATTCCTGCTTTTGTTTGGAACTATCTCCTGAACAATGTTTTCTCTGGTCCATTTTCTGCATTCTGAAATAAAATCTATATTTGTGTTCGACTTGTAACAGAGCATGAACCAAAAGCAGGATCAGAGTTTGAAATGCTATTTCGAGTGGGTTCCTGCCTTAGGCTGTAAACTTTCAATCATCAATTTTGTGTAAAGACCTTCCACAATATTTGCACTTTCTTTTGGAGTTAAAATACTTCTCCTCTTGCCAAGTAAGACTGTGGATTGCTATATGCTTGATCTCTGATGAGTCCACAGTATGCTGGCTAGCAGGACATAAATGAAAGCTACCGATTGCCATGTACAAATGTAGAGACCTTTCACAGTATGAAAACTCTCTGCACACTTTGGCCCAGATTCCAGCTCTCGATTAAATGGTGCAACTTGTCTCGTGTGTTTTAAATTCTTCAGTGGGCAAAGCTGCCATTCCAAGCTGAAGCAGTCCCAGCATATTTCTGTTCAGCTGCAGCCCATGGGGAGAGACTATTCTAGGATGAAGTATTCCTAAGTGATATTAATCCACTAGCTAAGAAAAATAGGGCTGTAATGTTTTCTTTGCATTACATACAAGGGCTACACAAGTTACCAAATTTAAATTAATGTCTTTGCTACTTTGAGGGGCCTTTGAGAAATTTCACAGAATCACAGAATGTGCTGAGTTGGTAGGGACCCATAAGGATCAGAGTCCAGCCCTTAGCCCTGCACAGGACCATCCCTAAGTCTCACAAGACCCCTCAAAGTAGCAAAGACATTAATCTAACTGACGTGGGGAGGTTCCTTAGTACTTCCACAAATAAATGGTGTTGTCTGAGTCCTTTTAACAGACACCAAAAGATTAAATGACTAGTACAATAATTTTAGGATAGAAAAACACGACTTCAGGCTTTGAGAAAGCATCAACCTTCACCAATTGAACTTTTTGTTCAAGAAAAAAAATCACATATTGTATTTAAATATGACATGTTTAAGAAATAAAAAGAAGGGAAACGAGATTGTTATCAGAGTTTTATCTGAAGCTCGAAAGCACTATCTGATCTTTGGTTTTCAAAATAAGATCAAGACTAGAATTAGATACAAGTTAATCTACTACTTGCTAAGCTTATGAAACTCTTAGTACTTAAACACTAAAGGAAGAAAAGAACTGCTTTGAACATGTTGTTATGTCATAGAACTGCTGCAAAAGAAAAACAAAACAAAACAAAACAAAAAAAGATAAAAAGGTCCTGATGTAATACTACAGTCTCTACATAAAGAGGAATAGCCTGAATGCAAGTAGTCATATACACCCACTCAGACTAATGGACTAACCCTAGACTTGTACCACAGAACTGTGTTGTTCCTTCTTCACTTCAGATCCATATTATCCAGAAACACATGGCCTTGTGTCAGAACAAGTACTGGCTTGAGTTGTATTCTCAGCTGTGTCTGCTGGAGATCGACCAAGTTACTGTCCCCATGTAGTCACCTTTTTTTTACTTCTACCTTATTCTTACCTATTTAAACTGTGAGCTCTTCTTTCCAATGACTCCCACTGCTCCAATGGGTTTGTAGAGCAGCAGCACAGCAGAGTTTGAACCTAATACGTGTATCCTTTAATAGAATACTAAACATGATTTAAAAGCACTTCAAACAATGCATCTTAGAAAAAAAACCCAAAAGGCAGAGATGATACAGATCAATCCTTATGACAAAGACAGAAAGCTCCTTAGGAGACCTGCTGAAACACTCTGCTTGTTCATTTCAAAGGGCCCAGAGAAAGCTGATTTGATTCACCATTTCAAATTGTTCAGCTCTTGCAGTGATTCTGCTTTGTCTAATAACTTCAAAAGCTGCTTATTAGCCCAGCTTTGTATGAAATGTCAGAGCTCTTCCGGTAGAATAATGTCATGAATATAGAAGAAAAACACTGGACCGTTTTAGGAAGCTGGATAACAATTACTACTGTATAGAAAATCTTCTAATAGCAAAACAAAAAAGGAAGCTTAGAATTTGTCCACAACAAAGAGATCACAGCAGAATTTTTTTAAAAAAAAACTTCTAAACATGAAAATTTGCTTCATTTTTTAAACATTTAAGGCACTATAAAAATGCAGATCCAATATGTTGCTGCTATGACCTCCTCAGACACCTATCAACTCACATAACCTCACAAAGACAGAAAATGGCACATCAGCTTTCAGGCAAGGCTGAAACTCCTCATGGCTCCATTGTTTCCATGGACATAAATAACAGTCATAAGAAAAGTTATTATAATTTTATGTTTTTTAACAAATGCTAACATGTCTATATTAGGTAGTGGGCTACACAGTAGTAATCAGTTTAAAACTGGTTTTTAGTGCAATAAACAATTGAGGTACAATATTTTTTTTGGTTGGTTGGGTTTTAGTCTGGGAAATGGAAAAGGGGAAAGTCGGTTAAATCTGCGGTGAAAAAGCGAGACATGAGAGAAACTTACCAAATTCCTTAAATACCATTGAAACAACTTTTTAACCTCTAAGTAGATCTTAAACCACAATAACTATTTTATTTTCCATTTTTAGGCAGGATTGAAAATTAGCTTTACAAGAAATCCTAAGTGAAGCAAGAAGTAAAATTACCACTGGTCTCTTCTGCAGTATCACCATTAAGAATATGCAATGAGAACTCATTAGTACATTTTATTTACACTGTGAATTTTTCATTAGAGATTTGTGAATTTGCTGTTTTTCTCTTCTATGACTCTGCTGTGACCCCAAAAAAAGTTCAAAGAAAGATTCCGACATCACAAATAAAACTTTTTATTGTCCCTATCTCTCAGTTCCAAAATCGAGCCCACATTCTTAGAGAAATTAATGGAAAGTACCAAATATTTTTAAAGACCTGGACTTTATTTTCTTTAGAATCTTATTCTCCTTGAAAGTCTTAAGTACTTCTGATACTTTTTTCCCTGAAAAAAATCCCTCAGTACATTTGGCTGAGATGCCCAGTGATATCCTCGTAAAGAAATAATGGATTTTTAAGGATTACACCTAAACTACTTTGGCCTTCAAAATTCCTCTTTGCACATCAGCAATCTTTTCATATTCATTTGATCTAAACCTAGATTAGTAAAGATAGCGATCAATGCATACAGGTATAAAGATATAACTTGGGAGAAATTTATACTTAATAGCAATCAGTAGCAAAAATTGAGAGAACAAAGTCCTTCCTCATACTTTCTCTTGGTGAATCTGCAAAATGCCTCAATATTTCAGAAGTAATTGCCTCATCTTAGCCTTCTTTTGGACACAGGTTGTTTGAACTAGGATATGGATTTTTACAAGCTATGACCAAATACAGTTTTTAACATGTGGAATGATATAAAATCTCACTTAATCTACATGATTCTATTGTTTTCCCACATTCCTGCTTTCCGAGTAGGAGCTAAAGGTAGGAAAAGGCACAGCTGGATTCCAGAGTATCAGAAACAGGAACAAAATTCAGTTCTGCCAACAGTTGTTAATAATTTCAAAGGAGCAACAAAGAGCTGGAAAAGAGTATGAAAGCTGCCTTCTGACAAGATAAAAAAGTAGGAAGTTCTGGGAGAATGGGCACACTGCTCTGTGCAGTACGACAGTGCTTTTTCTTTCCCTATCCCACCCCCCCCCTCCCCCCAGTCACGAGCCTCCTTAGGCCTGCAAAAAAGTGCTTCTTGGAGATTATTTCTCACTGAATTGGGTACAAGAGTTTTCATGGGCTAAATTTGCTTTGTTGTCTGTGCAGTTTTGAAGTTGCTGGTCCTGGTACCAATAAAAAAAATATATAATGAAAGCTCTCTAGAGGCTTTAGAGAGCTGGAGGCTCCAGAGAGAAAGAAGGAAGCACTGTTGCTGTTTTACAAAAAGAAAAACAGTGGTATGGAGAATGAAGTGACTTCTCAAAAAGCACTTAGCTAGTGGTAAAACTGGAAACAGTATGAAGTACATACCCATGCAGAACAAGTGTAGAAAAAAAAAAACACAGAGTAAAATAGAGATAGAGATAAAGATAAAATCTTCCCCTCTCGCTCCCCTTTACAAAATAACATCTAACATCCACTTCCAAAATCTTTAAATACCATAGGGATGTTTGGGGAAATCCAAAGCATAAATTCAATGTCTTCAGACATTTCAGTAACTCATTGCTCTTATGGTAGCTCTGCTAGTTCAGTTCACTCCTAACACACTGCATTCCTATCATGATGTTGAATTGGCTATTGTAGTAGTCTAAACAAAACATTCTTCCAGTCGCCTTCCTTGGCTTATGGCCCCATCATTTATTATGCTATAGTGAGCAGCATTAGGAAGGTAAACAGCTCAGCTTAATCCTGTCTTGTTTAAATTGGCCCTTGAAACGGTCAGTGCTTTAAAATTTAGCACTTAGCACTTAATGAAATATTTTATTATATGGTTTGGCCCTTATCTCTACAAACCTCTTGATTTATACAGAGAGCTGTAAGCTTATGAGATGATGTTTTCTAAGGGCCAACATGAGATTCTTGCAGAAAGAGAGCAGTAAATTTGGCTGACATCTCATAGGCCTAACATGCCAAATTGACTACTTGAATGGCCCCTCAAAATTACCAGTCAACTGGCTCCCAAAGGGCCTTCCCAAGAAGGGACGGCTCAGCCATTCAAAACATGACATTCCCAGTTCCCACACGTTCTCTCCCATATGTGCTGGAAGCATCATGTGTTTAGCATCAACAGCTGAATTTTTGGTATGATGAAGTCTCAGCTGCTTGCGAGCTGGAGCCAGGAAACACACTTTGTCTTCTCTGTGCCCAAAGGGGTTAGATGGTTTGCCACAGCAAAGACTTGTCTAGCCTGGAGTTGTCTGGGCCAAGAAGGAAATTCAGCAAAGAAGAGGGAAATGTTGAGGTAGAAAAGTGGGAGGACTGGTTTGTGAATGTCAGTCTCTTGCAGGGTTTGTGGTTCCACTTGGCTGACTTCAGTTCTCAGGAGAAGAGGGGTTGGGGGCATTGGCGGTGAAGGCTGGATGCCAGGAGGAGGATTACAATTTACCTCCCAACTAGACTGGATAGTAGCCAATGCAGACTCTTTCATGTTGAGGAGACCATGGGAGAGTCATCTTGAATTTTCTGGTTTTTAAACTTGAACTGCAGCCACAGAGTTGGTTTGTCTTTTTTTTTTTTTTTGCATTTAATTTCACATTGTTTCCCAGAGTCAATACATAATCATAGAATAATATAGTTCAGGATGGAACTCTAGATGTAAAATGCAAATGAGGTTCTTGCAAGAGAAATCCTTCTCCAGTGCTTGCTCCTTGCATTGACAGTGCCTTTGCAGCTCCAATCCAACTGCAGCTGTAGGCTCTGCCTCTCTACCAACCCCAATCCTGGGCACTGACTGAGATGTACAGGAAGACCCACAGCCCTCCCACACAGGAAGAATTTCTGAAGGGAGAAGCCTGCTTACAGACTGCCACTTTTTTTGGCAGCACCTTTACAGCCTCACTTCACTTACAGCTCTACGCTTGGTCTCCTGCCCAACCCCAGCCTTAGGTCCATACAGGTGCTGAGCCTTAGCCTAAATTACACAACATAGTCTGGAATGAAGAAATTCTTGGGGATAAGTTTTTTGGCAGCTTCTCCCCTTCTTTGGTAGCCTGTTTACAGTCATACTGAGTCTACTTGCAGCCCTAAGCTTCATCTCTCCTCAGGCACTAGCATTGACTAAACCTTAAGTCAAGCCATAGCCTAGTTGCACATGAGGAAATCCTCAGCAGACAATGTTTTTGGCATTTCACTCCAAATAATCCCATAACTTAATCTCTCTGCCCTCCTCAATTCCAGGATCAGAGGTTGAATTTTTTGACACTTGAGCTGTCTAGAGAGAGCAGAAATCACCTTATCCCAATAGTAAAAAGACACGCATACAGAAGAAGGAGCAGAATCAGCAACTCCCATCTCCGTCTCGGGTCTTTAGAAGATAGGTGGTTTTGGTCTTGGATACCAGTGGGATCAGGCCACTGAATGCCTTGAGAAGGAAGAATGAAGGTTTGAACTGTGGTCACCAAGACCATGTGTGAAGTCAGAGCAGAGAACAGATATATGTACCTCTGCAGTGCCAGTAACCTACGCTGATGGGCTACACGACTCTGTATTACTCAGTTTATTAACCCAAATTAAGGATACCATACCCGGACACATCTCGTTGTTTTATTCTGCTTAAACGGTAACGAATCCACATAAAGTTGATCCTAGGCCAAGACCAGCTGCAGTGGGGTGCAATGCTCAAAGCAGCTGGAGGGATTAGAAACTGTTAGCCACTGAACTCTGTGAGAGTTCAAACCAAGGTCTTTATCAACAACATTCTGTATAAACCAGCTACAGGAGATGGACAGTACTAAGTGAGAGAGACAGAGAGAGGCACTTAAGCCCAGGAAGAAGCCAGTGAAAGATTTGGGAGTGGAAGCAACTCCCACTTTCAATCTTTGTTCACTGGACCACCCTGGTTTAGACACATCTACTGTCAATATATTTAGGACATAAGCAGCACTTAGGTCACAATGCTATGCCATGGGGGATGCTATCCATACCCTCTTCATAAGGACAGCAGCCACTCTGCAGCTGCAGCCCAGTAGCCTTTTTCCTAGGGATGTGGACTTTTTCCTAGGGATGTGGAAAGTGTGTGGAGGCAAGAGGTATTAATCAACACTGATTAACACAATCTATTCACTTTTTCCAGTAATTCGACAGATCCACCCAATGTTTTTCAAATGGAAAAACACCTCTACTCAGCAGCTGAAGGAGAGATGTTTTGAGGTCAAGCTTTTTCAGCAGTTTTTGTGAAGAACTTTACAGTCTTGGGGAAAAAAAAAAAAACAACAACAAAAAAATCCCAAAGCCTTTACCAGTGCCAACTATTTTGTTTATTTTTGCATTTTTTCATTGCATCTTTTTCAGCAAATGTTTTTAGGTCACAGGTGCCAGGCAGTGTTAGAATTACATAGGTGCTTTGCATGTTTGCATGAATAATATAATGTAGGCTTTCGTTCTTTCAAAAATGTTGCCTGAGGCTTAAAATCAGGCACAAATACTGACCTGTATATTTTAAATCACGCTACTTAAAAACTACCAAATAGCAAAAAAAATTTGCTCTACCATTGTCACAAAAGATCTGATAAATCTCATGGGCAAATAAATGACATTTGTACAGAAAAATATTTAGTTGGACTTGTTTTTAGGATTAAATGTAAACTGAAAACTCAATGTACAAATAATGAAGGTAATTCAAATCCAAATGTTACCCTACATACAAACTGTATAAATAGCTGTTCCTCTCTACTTTTCAACAGAAGTAAAATGAAGCTCTTGAATCTAAATATCCTGTCTCTCAGGATAATCCAGTGTAAATACTGCTTTAGATCTCATAGTTTGAACATTTACAACATGTAACAAAATCAGAGCACTTGAGTACCTCATAGCTTTCCATATTTTGCATAGAAAGGAGTCAGTTGCTCCTTGAGGAATTCTACTACTTCCCAGAAAAAGAAAAATCGGTAAATACAATTGCTTTCGGTAAGATCCATCAGCACTGGACAACCATTACCACTTCTATTACTTGGATGGAGGTATATCACTACTTCTTTGACAATAGGAACATTTGAGAAAAGTGGCTGCTATTTAGGGGGTTAGAGGATTGCTCCATTAATTTTTATGTAAATGCATTATTTTGTGGTAAAAGACCTATTGATTCATAAATTAATGGATAATGGTGTTCCAGAAGTGGCAGGTCTATCTGACGTAGCAGACCCCGAGGAAGCCACCCCAGCCAACTCACTGAAACCCCTCTTGAACTGAACACTCCCTAAACACCTGTCCAACACAGAAGCTCTCGGCAGGCCTGGCTCAGCAGAAGGCTCTGGTCACCCAGAACTCCCAGAATGCAGATTAGTCATCTCCACTGGACGCCGTTTGTCTCTGTGCCCATCCTGAAACTCAGGTACTGTCTCCCTCTTAAAGATCTTGTGCCATGATTGATATTGGCACAAGCCAACTACTTATGTCTACACAATCACTGTAATTGAATTTCCATTCATATAATTTATGACAAATTCTTTTCCATGTTGCCTGGGCATTTTTTAGGCATTCAGATGTATCCCTCTCCAAGCTCTTCTGCTGTTTTCAACATGGTTTAATTTCTGGCGCATGCAATTTCTATTCAGTGCTCAGACTAAATAGAGAAGACTAAACAGACTCCTGTGTTTAGTGAAGTATGATAAACATCTTCTTCATTTCCGACTGGTCAAGAGCAGAAGTACCGTGAAAAATGGGAACATTTTAAAACTTAAGATTTATGAGACAGATCACATAGCTGAAAGATGCCATACTAAATATTGAATGCAGTAAGTAAAACTATTCACATGCTGAAATCTAACATAATAAATATTTGTCCAAAACTTTTGAATAATGAACATGTTTGAAAAATTAATTACTCACTTCAAGACAGTTTCCACCTAGCAAAACACAGCTAAATTCAGAAAAATGTTCACTGCAATTAATGTGACTAATTCTAGTAATGAGTAATGTCTGTTTCTTCCCTTTCTTCCTTAGGTCAGAATTTGCTGGAAAAATTTACATTTCATTCTTTAATTTCCACAGCAAATTGTATTTTATACTGCTTTTCTCTCTTCCAGTCAAAACTGATCTGCTTGACAGCGAAACCTCCCAATGTGCATCAAATTCACAGCTACTGCACAAGGATTTTAATATTCCTGAGTTCAAAAACTCATCCAGTTCTCAATTGTGCCACTGAAGATTTTTGAGCAATATTTTGTTAATTACTTCTAGGATAATTAATGCTGCGTATTAGCCTCTCTCTGTGTGCCCTGGAGCCATTTGTTATGCTATTTTAGTACAGAGAGTGTTTTGCTACCCATTTGGTTCCCTACCTGGCACCATGATGGATTGCTGGGAGAAAGGCTTGAGCCTCTAGTGTTTCCCTGCAGAGTTCAGATCTCTACTGCAAACTTTAGGCTGTAGCCCAGCTTGAATTAAGAAAAACATGCTGAATCACTGGCAGGTTTGGTGCAGCTTGTTTCTGTCACACAGTAAGGGACTGCTTTTGTTGAAACTTGAAAGAGAAACTTTCCTGTTCCCAGTGGCTTGATATAGGATACTAAGCACTCATGTCAGGACACTTGTTTTTCAACACTTTAGAACTGTAAATTATGTCTGAAAATATAGAATGCAATTAAGGTGAATATTGCAGAGTCTCTTGCTGTTGCTAGTAGCTGTTTCTGGCAATTGTCATCACTTGTGACATAAGAAACAGCATGGGAGTCTAATGTCAGAGGTTGCATATCAGCTTCCATCCTGTCCGAAGAAATTCAATATTTAAAGATTCAATCGGAATACTAGTCCTGGAATATCACCAGTGCAACGCAATGAAGAATCAGGCCCTTAATACCGAATCTAACACTCAACATTTATATACAAAGTCCCTTCTTCTGACTGGATCAGAACAGAGTTTTTAGTTCTGGAATCACATAGCTGGAACTTCAGATGTCACTCAGGTGCCACTTTTTTGATTCTCAGTAATCTGAGTATCAGACTGAGCAGACATTGGTAATCACCTCTAACTGGGTTCCTGGGCTAGACACTGGAGATGGCAGAGCAAGTAATGCAATCCTACTGCCACCCTCACAAAAGCAAGAGCACAGCTGCCCAGCATAGTGCTTTGCACGTACCAGGATGGTTCTGGCTAAGGAAGGAACAAGACCAGCAAGAGATGGATAACAATTAATGGATACACCAGAAGTCACTCATGGATTGCCCATTGGCTCAGCCTGGCACTGACAGCAATGAATTCCCCTCAAACGTTACATTCGCTTCTGCACACACTCACTTGTACTGTCCCTCCACACTTCAACTGTACTTAAAAAGGCCTTTTATTTTGCGATACAATTGTTAAGTGATGAAAATGGCTCCTGGTGTACACTGGTGTCAAGCAGGATCATACAAACCCACAGACACAACCTCGGTTCCTCTGCATAGGCTTCCATTTAACAGTTCCAGGAGCAAACATCAAATGGAGACTGTACATGCTCCCTGTCTCTCACTGTAACTTTCTAAGCATCATGAAAGAGCTATCTCAGCAAGTATGGCCTCACCTCTTGAGCACATTCCTTTCATCAGTCCACAACAGCTTGGGCTTGGCAGCCAACAGAGCAAAGGCCACTCCTCTGCTTCCATTCTGGTATAATATTTTGTGTGCTGTTTGTTGCTATGTATCTGGACACAGCAACACAACGCCACTCCCACACGTTGATAATAGCTTTTGCAACTCCCAGATTCTGCACATTTCATCTTAGTCACCAGTTAGAGACAAACCCAAGACCCTAGAACAGTATATTACACACATAGTGTTTATTACTGCAAGTCCCCTCTGAATTTCAGCAGTCTTTATACCCTAATGTGAGGAACCTACAGTAAAACCAACCTGACAACTTCAAATTGCAGCATATGTACATCTGAAATAGTGACAGACCACACTACAGTTCTGCAGAGTCTATTACTGCTTTAAATAGTACACATCAATACAGGTGGGTCTCACTGACAGTGGACAGTTAAGACTGGTTTGAATCCAACACACAGTATTAATTTTAATGGAATCCAGTGACAACACGATTATTTTTTTTAATTATGGAAGATAAACAACAAGCTTCTGAGATTAGGAATACAGAAATGGTGAATGACAAAATTAGCTTTTAAAGCACTGTTACCTCTGACATTCAGGGGTCTATTTTTCATCCTACAATCTGAGGCCCTCAGAGTATTGGCAAGAAATCTCTGCTGCCTTGCATGGCACTGCAGCTATAAACTGAGGCCCTAGAACAGTGACCCAGAAGAAATCTTAATCCTGTGGAAAGTGGCATGGTCTGAACAAGGAGGGGGGAAAAAGAAAGCATATCATGGCATTGAAGGAGGAACAGCTCAGTGAATGGATATGTAGAAACTGATGGGTGATCTAAGATTCAAACTTTATGACAGGAAGTTTCATGTCAGACATAGGATCTCTCCTATCGTGGAAATAAAGGCAGTGAAGAGAATATAAGGAACTGTTTCACCTGGACTTAGGGGGTAAGAAATATCTTGTAAGAAGGAAAACAAGAAGAGGAACTACGTTAGAAAAGTAGAAGAGAAGAGAGCAGAAGAGATGAAGGAAAAGGCCTATGAAATTACGCTGAGATTGGGCTTTAGCCCAAAGAACAAATTAATAGCTCTCAAGCTGAACAAGTTCTTCAAGCATGGGAAAGCAGAAATCTGTTTAGCCATCTTCAGTAGGCAAGAACACTACTGTAATAGGGTAGTGACTGTCTTATTGATAAGGCTGTATGTGAAATACAATGCTTTTTCTGAATTTTCTCTGGATGAACATTTAGAATCACAGAAATTGTCACTTATTGGAGACCTCACCCTTTGCAAGACTTGCTGCATCCTTCCTGTATGCATTTCTAGGTTGGTTTTGAACAGCTGAAGATTCAGAGACTCATTTCTAACACCTGAGAGTTTCCTGTTCAACCCAGAGTTCATACTACTACAGGGATTTTTCCCCCCTAATTACATTGCCTAAAGTTTTCCTTTAGGTCATGTATTCATTGTTTCCTGTCCAAAACGAATTATAATTCATCACAGTTACTGGCATTTTTGTTCAGCAGTCGGCCTTGGCTCTTTTTTTCTGTTGGACAAGCTGCAGGAACAGTTGTCTTCAAATCATGTTTATTAAAATTGTATAATGGAAGTAATTTTCATTCCTGTTATGTCTACCATCAGGCTGATCCAGTAACAGGCCCTCTAGGTACTGGTGAGTTCCTTAAACTCTCCCTGAGGTCATGTGGATTTGCAGAGATCCCTTGCCTCATACAAAAGAAGTCAAGGATCTGGCAAAACCCATAATTTTCTCTCAACCCAAAAGCCATAAGAAAACATAGTTCTATAACCTATTCATTTCATTCAAGCTAATCCAAAAGGGAATGCTGTGGACTGTCATTTATAATTTGGTTTCTTTTCCAGAATATGCAAACATGTCAACTGAACAGAAGTAGATGTGCCATAGAGAAGCTGACATTATTTGTGTTAGTATTGGGATAGGGTAACAGAGATAAAAAGCCTCATTAAAAAAAAAAAATCTCCAATGCCACATTTCTAGCACAATAATCCTATTAGATTGCTTAGACACAATTAGGATAGGCTCCAAACATAGCAAATGGAGGATAAAGTTCATAATATACTAAGTTTCAGACAACATACTCTATTTGAGACACCTTCTTACCACCTACACTGGCAAACGTCTCTCAGCACCTGAAGCGCATCACTGGCCCAAAGCAGTTTCTCTCCTCACAGCTCTATTATGTTCAGAGGAGGGGGCATTAGTTTAAAATTAAATACTTGAAACAAATGTCCACATTAATGAGTTTTAAATTTCCAGAATAGGCATGAATAAGATGGTTAGAGACTTTCAGAAGTGCTGTACCTCCCATCTGAGCTGTTCCAGCGAAGGCTCTCTGTACAAGCTCACGTGAGAAGAGATTATGGCCAGCAGAATCTCACCTTGAAGAGCTGGGGCTCAGCAGCATCAGTAACAAAATCCACACTACGGTTGTCCCGTTCCTGCCCAGTAGTCTGTGCCTGCAACATCAGATATGCTAAACCTTCCACTTCCTCTTTCTTTCCTCTTTATATCATCCACTAATCTCTTTCCTGATTACAGCTAAAATAGGGTTAATTTTCTTCTTAGTAGTTGCTACAGTGATGTGGGTTTGGATTTAGTATGAGAATAATGTTGACTGGATGCTGATGTTTTGGTAGTTGCTAAGTAGTGCTCACCCAAAGTCAAGTATTTTTCATGCTCTGTCAGTGAGGAAGTGCACAGGAAATTGGGAGGGAGTTTGGCCAGGACAACTGATCCAAATTGGCCAGAAGGATATTCTATACCATAGAGTGTCATGCCCAGTATATGAACAAGGGAGGTGCCAATTGCTGCTCAGGGCTGGGCTGAGCATCGGTCAGTGGGTGGTGAGCAATTTTACTGTGGGTCACTTGTTTTTCTTGAGTTTTATTCCCCTCTCCTTTCATTATGTCCATTTTTCCTACAATTATTGTATTTTACTTTATTTAAATTACTAAACTGTTTTCATCTCAATCTAGAAGTTCCATCTTTTTTCTGATTCTTCTCCCCATCCCACGAGGGGACTGGGAGTGAGCAACAGGCTGTGTGGAATTTAGCCACCATATAGATCATAAATCCATGACTTTTCCCTCTTTTTTTCAAACACTATTCATTTAAATATGTTCTAGCTACTTACTGGTTATTCTGAACAATAAGGAAAAAAAATGAACAAAAGCTTAACAAGTGGAATCTATTGGCCTGGCCAATGTTCAAGAGAATTCAAGACCTAGAAAACAGACAATAGTTCTGTGCTTCGCTGAAATCTTAAAATGAAATTTAGTCATCTGTGGCATAAACACAGAAAGGGCACATTTTCCATAAAGATGTTTTTATGAAGGACAATTTCATTAGATCTCTGTGAATCATCTTTCAATGGTTTGTCATTGAAATAGTTGAAGGTGAATTCTGCTCCTTAATAAAGCTGTAGAAGCAAAAGCTTTAAGAGATTCCTATACAAGCAAATTTTTCATTTCTTAATGGCCTTTCCCAAGATATATTTATTCTGAGCAAGTTACTGCAGGGGTAAAGCTTTCCTAAAAGCATAACTGTGGTGTCAGAGGAAAGGTAATATCACAGCATTTATGACAGCAAGAGCTAAAGCATTGAAACTGTAGTAGAAAAAAAGTTTCCAATTTGTACAGTAGGAAAACATTGTTCTGAATAAACAATAAAAAAATCCCAAGTGGTATAAAAACACATTATTGAAGAAAATGCCAGATCTGTTACCAATAGAGAACACTGAAAAAGCACATCTGTTGCTGGAAATTCATATTATGTTGAAAGTTAATGATCAAGAGCTGAATAATTTATATATAAGGGATACTTAATATTAATTGCCAATTAATTGACATATAAAATTATAATTATGCAATAAGTTCATTAAATCAATTGAATAATTAAATACTACATTAAATTAATTAATTATAAATTAATAGATTAATAATAAGTGGTTTAAAGCAACAAGGGCCTAAGTAATGAAATCCAGTAAGTTTTGAGTTCAACAAGTATTAAGAGCTGCATTTGACTTCCCTTCCCATTTCTTTAGAGATACAGTGAAATTCCAGGTGCAGCTGATGGATTCTTTAAACTTCAGAGAGGCCTCTAAAGCAAGCTACAGAATGGTGTCAAGACTAATTTTGTGGACAGACACACAACAGTATGACTCTTTGGTATTGTTGGCTTGCTGTAAACCACAAAGTTATCAAGATTAATGCAGGGGCCTAACAGCTATTTGTTCAGGCCCTTTTGTGACATCTGAAACAGCTTATTAAGCCTGATTTTTAGAAAGGAAATGAGAGTTGTTGCAACAGAGGAAAAAAATCTATTAGCATCTTGGTTCAATTTCTGCCTCAAATTTGACACTTAATTGCCTGCTAACTCCAAAGGGAAATCTTAATTCTAAAGAATAATGTGCATATTACATCATTCCTATTTACACAAGTGTTTATTGTAAGAATACTCATTCAAGATGAGTTATTTATTTCTTCCTTCTGTTCTTCAGAGACATACATACCCCATAGAAAACTGAATTTACCTATTGATGAAAAAACTGCCAGAACCCTCTTACATTGTTGTTATGTCCTTATATCCCCAGAGCAAAGACAAAAAGGGAGGGAACTTGCATTTCACACAGACTTAGCAAGAACATGGCAGAAAATTTGACAAGCTACCTCTTTTCAGCAGCCCTGTGCTAAGATGTCTGTCCCCATGCCTCCCCTGTTGCAAGCAAATATGAGGTAATTTGAGGTTGCTTACCTGGAATTGATTAAGTATCTAATTCCTATTTTAAATAATCTTTCATCCTTCACACTAATGCTTCTGCTCCTATCAAAAAAAAAAGGATAAAATATCTTTTAAATAAGTAATCTGTTGTGGTTATAACACAGGGCATACAAGGAACTGGTATGATTTTTTTTTTTTTTGAGATGGCTGGGGACACAATTCTTTGGCAATTATAAGGAAAAAATCGTTTTAAAATGTTTGTGTTATTTAAAGAGCACCATTCTCAAATAAAATCAGTTATAAGCTTTCATCCAGTCTTTTGCCTGGTTGGTATTTTAAAATACGCACTTCAAGTTCAGAGAGGTCATCTGAAGAACTAAAAGATATACTTTCATTGTATCACACACACAAAATAAGATTCCTGCACTCTAAACCCCTGATTTAACACAACACAACATTGTATTAGACCCAGAATCCTCTTGGTTTGACGTAAATTCCACACCTGTACATTCACTTGAATAAACTAAGTCCTTCAGAAACAGAAGTTACTTGTTATGTCTTGCAGTTGGTTTTATGTTGTCTCGCTGCTACAGCATTGAATTACTTCACTAAGACAAATTAGCAAGTTTTAGCACTAAGAGGATCACCTGCCCACCTCAGCAAGTGTAGTGACTCAAAAGAACAGTGACACTGAACTTCAGTGCATTACAGCAATTTTCTCAAATCCTAGTGGCTAAGATTAAAAAAAAAAAAAAAATCTATGAGAAACACAAGTACTAGAAGAAAACTGTCTTGGGCCACAAGAAGGAAGTGACAGTGGAAGATACTTTATTACTTTGTGTATGAAAAGGTCAGCTTGATACTTAAGCCACATTCTAGAGGCACCCCTTTCGAAAGAACTGGAGAATCATAAAGTGTTATTTTCTCCCTCTCTGACACAGAAAAAGATGGGTAAGTATGACCATCAGGTAAGATATATTTCTGGTTGTTTTCCAGCATATGGTATAAGGTGTTTGGTGAAAACATGATTTTGCATAAATTTTTACTAATTCAAAATTCTCAGCTTTTATAAAATTAACTAAAATAGGGCTTTGTTTTTCATAATCAGTCAAAGTGACATAATGAAAGGAAGTTCTTTAGTTTTAATACTCATCTTTTCAATTACTGCTAAGAGTTGAGGAAAAAACCCTTTTTAATTCCACTATAGCTATTAAAGAAACCGGATGTCTTTGTAATAACAGCAATTCTGATTCCCTTGTAACATTCACAAAAAAATCCAAACAGGTGTATAACTGCAGTTCACCATTTCTTAATTGCATAAAACAGTCATAACCTGCTTAACCCACAGGATGCCATGAGGATAATCACAAATATCTCCACATTCTTTTTTTGCAGCAAATCACAGCAAGATGTCAATATGATGTTTAAATCAGGGCAGTAAATAAGTCCAGTCAATCCTAACCAAGAGGAAAATTATTTTAAAATATTTGGTGATCTGCAAAGCAAGCTTCATGGTTTTGTAATTTACATGTTTGAGGCAATTTTTTCTTCTCAAAAGTTATCAGAAAAATATTTTCATGCTGATAGCCAAAATTACCAACTGTTTTACAACAAATATACAGAATGCAGACAGGTCTAACAGAGGTCATAGAGGTGAGCTTGATACTTATATTTCATAATTTATGAGTGATTTGAAATCAAGTCATCTAAAATATTTTAAAAATTGTTTTTTACATTAATGTTTGTAGGTTTAAATTTTCCATGTATATTTACAGTTGCTAAAGCTTCTAGCATCACCAAAAGACAGTTCCTTCTTTAGTTACTAAGTTTGTAAACACAGCAAACAAAGTCTGAAGGGAATGCAGACAGATTTCCCATTACAGATCACAAGAGTCACAAGATATTTCAAAAAGCCAAAGTAAACAAACAGATGCAATGAAAAAAAATTAGTTCTAACCCTTTACTTCTAGATTTTAGCTTAAGTATGTTCAATGATGGAAACAGAAGGGTAGCATTGTCATATCATCATGCAACAGAACAAAAGAAACCCCAGTACTCAAGACAGTCCATATGTATTTCCTGCCTTGTACTAATTTGGTTTTTGCACTGCTAAGTGCAGAATTACATTTAGCAATACAAGAAAATACTCTCAGGTCCTATGACATTTCATCAAAATCTTATTTTCTTCCCCTTCCCTGACCAGCACCTCATTTTTATCCAGCCATCTCCCTCCACATAGCAACTGAATTCAAATTGTCTACAAAAGAAAGCAGTCTGGTGCCATAACAAATTATGGCACTCAAATGTCTTCTGTCTGGACTAAATTAGAGAGCACATGTTATTAGTGCTCTCAAAAGCCCCCTGTTGAACCCCTCCTTGAACTCCTCTTCTCTTACAACATATCCATGATTATACCACTTTTTCCTCCTCCAGGGTATACAGTACTACGATAAAACCAATCTCATTTTCTCTGATGAAGAAAAATCATGGCATTGATCATTCATGGATGAGAAACTCCCTCAGTGGACTGACCTGCCTCCATCTGCTTGCAAATAGTGTCATATCCTATGTGCTCAAAGTGAGCCCACATCCAGCTCAGCGTCTGAGATGCCAAAATGAGTAGCCCGAATATCTGGCCTTCAGTTCCTTCAGAGACGTTTACCCCACCTGAGAGAGAGGACATGAGCAAAGGTGTCCTTGTGTCCACACATGCCCACATAAAAACACAGAACAAGCACTTGTGCCCACCCACCGTGTAGAGCTTTGCTGTTCCACAGCCAAAACACTGCCCTGTGCTTTCCAGCCCATGGCTATTCACACACAATTCTTCCAAAAAAGGCTGCCATGTACCAGTCCTATAAAAAGCCTCTGAATGAAGGTAGGGATTTCCAGTGAGTCTGGAAGATGGGATAACTCTGGATACAAGAGGAAACTGCTCTACACAAAGAACCGGGTCTGTCCAGGCTCGCTATTAAACATTATCCTACAAAAATTCATCCAGTTGCAAGCCATACCACTGCAGGAAAAAAGTCATCTTGTCCTTAAAAAGAGCTAGTAAGTAATCTTTTTGCAATGACACCTTTTTTCCCAGCAGTTCGTGAAAATAAAATGTGAGTGATTCAAGCCCTAACACTTACAGGCACCAATGGCTTAATTATTTAACAGTTCCTGGACTGCTGATATTTCCAGCTTGTGGACTTAGTTACAGGCTCAGACCTAGGGAATTGTGTTAGTGAAAACAGATTATTAAATAATGAAATACAGGCTTTGAAAAGCCTCCGAGATGTTTACCTTTAGGAATAAGACCAGCATTAAGAGATTTCTAATAAAATATTGAATGAATTAAGGGACTTCCTTTTTCTGTATGCAGAGGTTACATTTAAATCCCCTTACTGCATAGCAGCCTTAGGCAACACAACCTGACTTGACATTCTGTTGCCTTGAAAGGATGAAGAAGCCAGGTTTTTCTACATGAAAGGCTGGCAGGACTCTCCCTTCTACTCTTTAGCAGTTCTCTGGGCTCCCTAGCTGAGCAGGGCTGTAGCAACAAAACTAAAAACCCTAGAAAGACTTTGCCCGACTTTCACTGGATTTTAAGTGCAGGTGTGTTTATTTTCTAGCATGGAAGCTAACTTTTTTGTGAAGCTCATAAGTGAAGCAGCCCTAAGCCATGTCAAACTGTGCAAGTCTTTGTAAGAGCGAGATGTCCTGACCATCAGCGAGCACAAAAAAAGAGAGACTAAAGGCCTGCAGGGTCATTTGCCTTGTCAGAGAACATTGGTGAAAGTTAAAAAAACACACTCAGGTTGCTACTTTGAGTCTTTCATTGCTGCCTGAGATCTAATAAATAACAGGACTTCTGGAAATATATTCCTATAATTTTCTCCCTTCCAAACATTAATCTTCAAAAATCTCTTCAGTGTAAGAAGCAGTACAACTTTGGCTTTGTAACAATTCACCTGAGACCTGACTGTGACCCATTACTGCAAAGGTCACTGATTTTCTGATCATAGTCACATCAAATACCAGAATCACAGAAAAACACCTTTAAACATCTTAGTTTCAACTAACCATCCTATTCTCTCCCTGAACCACTCTTGCTAAATACTGTCAGCCCTCTCCTGTCACGGCACCTTTTCCTGACACTCAGGGTATTTGGCTGGTGAAGGCATGTGATAAGGTACAAAAGGGTGCATGTACTCTCCCAGGTGCAAGCTGTCAGACACCAACTCTGTTTCCCCACCTCCCCCCAGACTCCTGAAGAGTGAGCTAGGTTTGGCTGAGAAGGCTGGGTGACTGCCCCAGTGATAATGGCTGTGACAGGGGTGACACTGCTGGAATCCTCAGGGTTACTGACACAAAATATGACTGTCTCATGGTAACACCAACTACTGTGATCCTTGCAAAAAAAAGTGCAAAACGATTTGGGTATCTGCAGGTAGGTATGGGGCTTTTCCTTCACAAGTCTCCTGCTTCAAAGAATTCGATCTTACTGGGAGGTGCTGCAGAGGAGTCTGTGACCTCTGCAGAAGGATTTGACTGTGGAGGCTTCATGAAGCATCACTGGGATAAAGGCCCACTCCTCATCTCCTCCAGTACTGCCAGATCCTACACCTCAGCACAGACTTATTTGCTCACACTCTGCTTGAGATCTGCTTACCTCAGAAAAAAACAAAACAAAACAAAACAAAACCAAAAAACCAAACAAAAAAGAGTTCTGGCATTTTATGGGGAAAAAAATGAAGAGTTGGTATTTGACACCGAGAGACTGAGTACAGACTTCCCCCTGCCTATTCTTCTCCCACACTAGTGGGGAAAGGCCTGTCATGCTTCCAGGGGAGGATAAGAGACAGAAAAGCAGGAAACAGCAGACTGAAACTGGCCACCCTAGGGTGTGTCATTAAGACTCTGCAGAGTCTTGTGACTTGTGCTGAAAGAAGTAACACAAAAAGTACAATTGCAGACATTCTGGTGCAGAAATATTCCCTTTGTGCTATTATTTGTTTGCCCCTTGGTTTTAAGCTGCTATTAAGAGGGCAAATAAAGTGTTTATTGACCCCTAAAACTGACAAATCTTAGCAAAATAATTATTTTCCTGAGAAATCTCGGTGGAGTGCATAAACTGTTCGAAATAATTTAGCCTTCTCTTAAGCCACCTCACAGAGAGCAGAAAGCACAGCAAAGATGTGACTGTCTAAAGCCAAAAGATGGATCCAAAAGGCTGCTTAACATAACTGCACTGACAGTCTCATATCAAGTTGGCTTGCAGAGAAATAAACTCCATGCTCTTAAGCCTGACAGTAACACACTACTTGAAAGGAAGAAAAAGAGGAAGAGGGAGAAGTAACCTTCTCTTTCACCAAAAATGGAATAATTATGAACTTCCTCAGAATATAGAAAGGACTCAAATCCAGGATAAAGTGACTTGATACCAAAAAGGGATCAACTCTGCCAATTTTAGTCAGACCTAACAGCTCATCTGATATCAAAAAATAGCATGTACTAGTTGAGAATAGCAAAGTTACACCAAAGTTAAGTAATTACTGACTATCACACAATTATGTTAAGCTGTGGAAACACATTTTTCTAGAGTCCTTTTATAAATTACTTTCAATATTAAGCATAATAACAAGTAGTTGCAAACTATTTTCCAAAATTAAAATAATTTCACAATATAATTCTACCACCTCTCCCTGCTTAATGCATAACTGTACTTAACTCCAAGCACTGGTTGACATCTCATTTAATAAACAAAAAAGTTAAGAAAAAGAACAGAATGAAACTTTCTGTTCCCTGAGGCTGAAATAGCTATACTTATAGACAAAGGAAAGAAGAAAACACTTTCCTGCAGACCAGTGTATTACACTGCATAAGATGGAGTAGCCTATCCAGAAGATAAGAAAAAAACTATCACACATGAATTCTACTGAAAAAAGAATTCACCTATATCTCTAAGCCTTTGGTTTCATCAGGCACCATATATGAAGGCCTTAAGAACACAAAAACATAAAATACCCTACAGGGGTTCATCTAGCCAAGTATTCTGTCTCTCCCTCAAGAGTTGTACTGGGCTTGTTGCAGAATCCTCCTGCCTAATCCCTTCTGTATTTCTTTATGGACCTCCAATCCATGGTTTTGTTTAACTACTTTATCTATTGATGTTGTCTGCTTCCACAGTCTCCTGTGGAAGCACATATCAGAAATTACCCATGCAATGTGCAAAGTAGTGAAATTAGTAGATGACTGACTTAAAATCAAGGAAATTATGTAGACTCGAGTCCTGTAAACACACGGTTCAGTGAATAAAAGGTTGCACTTGATCTATCTTCTTCATAGCTTCTTAAAAATCAGTTCTATCTCTCTCAGCCTTCTCCCTGCCATATTTGAGAGTTCCAGTCATTTCAGTCTTTCCCTGTAATGCTGCAGCCCCATTCTCTTCACAATTTTAGTTTCCTTTCTCTTAACTCCAGTCTCTTTACAGATGAGGAGACAATTGCCACATACAGTATTTAAGATGAGGACAAATTTTTATACAGCACTAAAACAGTGTCTTTTTCTTGGTACTATTCTTGTTATTGCCAAACATTTTGCTGTTTGGAGGGGCTGCCTTATAGCTATAGCACTGACATCTTGTCGTTTATTTTCTAAACATTTTAATCACATAAATCACTATTATACTGCAGTATTGCTTACTTCTATTCAAGGGCATAGATAGGTGTGACCTACATGGTTTTGATTTAAGGCCTGATGCAGAAGGTACCATAGCAAGGGTCCAGGCACAGGATATAGGCCTGGCCCAACACTGCTGAACAGACAAAAATATAAGAATTTTGAACCATTTCTGTCATTGGCCATGACGAGTTTAAACAGAGCTTAAAACAGTTTTAGACACTACATCAAGGCTTAATACCTCTCTCCCTTGTTATGATCCCATCCGTCACGGCCCAGACTTTCTCTAAGTCTGTCCCACAGGCTGCAACCCTCCTTGTCCCTTGTGAGGTCAAACTGAATTTCACACTGGCTGAATAGTGACTCAAGAGTCGCTTCCCCAGAAGAAAATGTGTCTTCTCTCCACAAAATGTCTATAGCACAGAGAAAAATACTAAAACAAAGAGCTCCATGACTGTGTTTTCCTTTATCTATATCTCAACCTTGCCCACTATGGAGTGGGCAATTCCCCTCATCCTAGCTAATCCTCATCTGCAATAGGGGATCATATCAAAAGGCCTGCATTCTTCACTATGATTAAAAGACAGATAAGTATCAAAAGCTCCAGGGAGTCACTGCATAAGAGGATACCTCTGTTTCATATTAACACAAAGGAAAGCCATAAAAGACAGTAAGAAAAAAAAATCAGATTCATTAGGGTCTAGATATAGCTTCAACAAAACTTTGAAATCCAAGACTTGTCAGACTAGTCAGCTTTCATTTTTATGGACATCTTGGTCATGTCTTTTTATGAATCCCTAATCTTCTTTTGTTTTCCCTGTAAGAAGTCATTCCCAATACTTGTTCCTGTACAGTTGCTACTCCCATGACATACTCCTTGTCAGAGTTTGTCTCTGTACTCATCACCTCAGCTGGGATGTAGATTTTTTGGCACAGAATGTGTGACTTACACAAGAGTCATTAATTCTTGATACATCTACAAAGCTCTTGATCTTAGTCTTGGTCTCTTAAGAAAACTTTTAAAAAAGGAAAGGGAAAGGCAGGTTGCAATATTATTTTTTTTTGTCTGCCAGCAATAAAAGGAACCAGTTGGCAAAACTCTTGTGCCACCTCTGCATGACTGTGCAAGTGAGGGAAAGAGCAGAGAAACTCTCCCTAATTCTATTACCAAGGGCTACAAAATTTGCAATTATTATGGATGGAGAGTGTCAAGGCTATTTAGCATCCAGGGAAATTTCTTACTCAAGTTACTAAAAAAGACATCGACTCTTCTTAATGTTCAAGAACACTAAGACACCTCCATACTATCCTTCTGGGAAAGCAGTGACATGCCATGGATAACTCTTTTGGGTTTTTTATGCAATTACTTTTTTACAGATACTTCCTTATGATGCAGCAACGAATGTATATATAAAAAAGAACAGATTGACATACATTGATTTCCCTTGCAGCTTGTCCTTGAGGTAAAGATTTTGCTCAAACTCTGTTTAAATCAAACTAAAACGCAACTGTTAACCATTCATAACTGTAAATGCAGGTAAAAATGTTTCCCCGGAAGCCAAATCTAATATATTTGTAATTTGTTCATGTTTTCTGAGGCTCTGGTCCAATGGCTTCCAGGAGCTCCCAGGAAACATCTCAAGCATAAACACACAGCATGTACTGTCAGCAGAGCAGCGTGTTTCTTCCACCTAACACAGATCACAGATAGATGCTGAACATTATGTGCCACCAAAGAGCAATTAAAATTGCTTCCACTTTCCCAGTACATCAGATCACCAGCAATGGGGCAGAATCTATGATGCATTTACCAGAGCAATCCATGCAGTCAAAGCCCAACAGAAACCTTACCGAACAGATATACAGGAAAGGCTTAGAATCCTGTAACTGAAAAAAACCCTAAAAAACCTTTGATTTAGCAACGAATGCATATTTTTCTGAAGCTCTATTTTGTTATAAAAATATTTTTTTATTTATGAGGCCATTTCAATTGCTCACACACAAATTTTTTTTCTTGGTCAGCTTTTTTTCACCTAAAGGCATGATTTTCCTCTTTTCCTTTTTATGTAATTACAATGTCATAAATACCACAATACCTTCCTGAATTCATTTAATGTACAAGAGGCACTGTTTCATACTTCACAGCATTTATCTCCAAGAACTGCATATGCAGGAAATGACCTGCAAGTATAATAAACAGATGGCTTTATTTTTATTTTCTTTAATAATCTGGGCAGACTGCTCATATGTCAGAATCACAGTTATGCACAATGAACAATGGTCCAGCGCATCCAGATATGTCTGATAGTTGGGCCAAGACATTCTAGTGCTCTTCAATGTTTATTTCAGGCCATGATTGACTGGTCGGTGGAGATTTTTGTCAAATATTTTCAGAGTTGAGTCTGTATTAAAATGGCTTGTTTACTGTCAGCAGATGGTCACAGGAGAAATGGAAAAAACAGGTCTGGATTTGCAGGGGAGACCCTTTCCTATTCTAGGGAGTTTGGAGTGTGGGGCCACGTAGATTTCTAAGGACAGAAACCTAAGGAGCTTGGAAACAAGGTTATTTAATGTACATGGCTTAAATATTCACCCTTTGCAAATATCACAGAATGTCTGAGGTTGGAAGGGACCTCTGAAGGTCATCTGTTCCAACTCCCCTGCTCAAGTAGGACCACCTAGAGCCAGTTCCCAGTGCCATGTCCATGACTTACATGTATCTCCAAGGTGGGAGACTCCAAAACCTCCACACTGGTGCTCAGTCACCCTCACCGTAAACAAGTGTTATCTGCTGTTCAGACACCCTCTCCTGTGTTTCAGTTTGCACCCACTGACTCTTGTCTTGGCACGGAAAAGAGCCTGGCTCCATGCTCTTTTCAGCCTGCTCTCAGCTATTCTATACATGGATAAGAGCCTCTCTAAAACTTCTCCTCTCTGAGCTGAACAGTCCCAGCTCTCTCAGCCTTTCCTCATGTAAGAGTCCCTCAACGATCTTAGTGGCCCTTTGTTGGGGTCTCAGCAGTAATTCCATCTTTCTCTCCTGCTGGAAAGCTGCACAAAGCACTCCAGGAGCGGCCTCACCTGTGCTGAGTAGAGGAGAAGCATCACCACACTCCTCCCAACATAGCCCACCAAATAAATACATAATACATCCCAAACATATCATTACGAAGATATGCGGGACACAGCTGAGCTGTTACAACAAAATAGGCACTGTTTTCTGCCTTGTAACAAAAGTCTGCAGCCAACCTAAGTAGCCTGTATTTGATTTCAAACCGGTGCCAGATGCAGACCCAGAGCGTGACAGTCGTAAGGGACAGGTGGATACCAAGAACAATCCTCTCAAAATCTACTCAGGGACCAAGCAGTGGTCCCCACCCAAGTGGATGGGACACTTGTTCTCTTACAACAACAGGGAGGAATTGTCCCCTCCAGCATCCCCAAAGAGAAAAATATGGCAGCACAGTAGGAAAGAACAAGAGTATCCTGGAAGTAGGTACTCTATTATTCCCTGAGGTGAGGTAGCTCTGGGCAGCCTTCTACAACACAGAGAAATGAAGTCCTTTCCTGCTTAAGGTGAAATTTGCCCCTGAGCTACCCAGGGGCTGATACAGCACTGCACTGGCCTGAATCCAGACTACAACTAACTTGCCTTAGTCTACACCTTAAAACTTCATTAACTATAACCTTTCAAAATAAATTAAGTTTGATTCACCTTGAAACATCCACTTTCTGTTGTCCTAATCATTAACATAACATTATCACCTTAAAAAAACAACCAAACAAAAAAACCCACAAAAATAAGTCATAATATTTAGGAAGCAGATACAAAACACTGAATTTGCATCTTTTAAATATATGAGATATTTTTTTCTCCTCTGACTGATTTTTAAACTGTCTTGATTTTCAGATATTACAGGGCTTTTATTTTGTTCATTTTCTAGTACTCTTCTCAGGAAGTAGTAAATAAAAACTGTAGGTTTCTTAGTAGACATCTCTTCCATAAATAAACCTTGTTTCCTGCTATTTATTGTGTTTGATTAGTTAGAAATAATTGCTCTCAGACCTCCATGATCCATTATGGCTCTCTGCTCCCAAGACCTCCCCTTGGCCTGATTTACAAAGGGCAAGAAATTGGCTCTTACACTTGCTGACATGTGGCTGGTGAAACCTGTAGGGAAGACTTGTAGTGGTGAAGAGCACATTCATCAAAAGATAATAACAAAGTACAACTGTCCCTCTGTACAAGGACAGCTGAACAATTCACACTGATTTTCAAACAGACTGGGTTCTGCTTTTATCAAAGACAGTAAACAGACTTCTTCATAAATATAAATGCAAAGGGCCAGGTTCCACAACCCAAGTTTAAATCAGGAGAGATTGTGCTCAAGTCAATGCAGCCAAGCTGGTATATTGGCATGAAAACTATCTAGTAAATAATCTGTAGGCAACCAACAAGAATTTTGACAACATAGACACATTTTGTTCTCTAGAAACTGGCATGACTTTTCAAGTAATGCAAGCGTGAATTGATACCAGATACACATACAGTGCCAAATTACAATCATGGCTTTTGGAACAGTTCTAGAAATGTATCTCTACAAAAATCTACAGAAAGAGCTTTACATGAACAACTCTTTTTCTCTTTCAACATTCTGTTTCCTGCAAGCATAAAGAAATCTTCAGTTCCCTAGCCTTAGAGACTCCAGTTAATATTACGGCTAAAAGTTTTAAGAGTTACAAAGAAGTTTCCACAATGCGTTTGAGAATAAACTACAGCACTGATTTGAGTCTTTCTATCAGTGAGCCCTGTGGATTTTTTTCAGTTTCCATTTGATCCAAGTGTCCTGATCCCAGAAGGGATCACTTCTGTTGTTCCAGTTAAACTATTTAGCATTGAACAAAATCCAAGCAATGCAAAATACCCCAGGAACATTAATTTTCAGAGAATAAAACTTTAATGATTACATGAACCCACTGAAATACTCCTACAACTGAATAAACCTCTGTAACCTCTGTTTGAGGAGTCCAGCTGGCCCTGATCTTTTTTGTAACCTCTGCAGAATTTGAGCCTTAGAAAGAAAGAAGATGGGAAGATGGAGAAGGGGCAAATTCTTTGTTTGCTATACCCATGCTACAAAAAATTATACAATCTGCACTCCTTTATTTTTTTTACTCTCTCTCTCTCATAGAAGAAAAACATTAATCTGGGAAGACAGTTCCCACAGAAATTAAGCACTGTTTGCGTGACCGTTTCTCCCTGAATATTCAGTTAGGACAGACAGCAGTTTGGGATCAGCTGAAAACTATCAGAAATTCACAAAACCAGATCAGCTCTGCCTTTTTTTACTTACCTTTCTTCAACAATATTTTCCCCTTTTAGGGGGTCCCATGACATAACAGATACACAAAACTTCATTTGTGTCATGTTCTCAACCTACATCACCAGCAGTTTTTAGCTGCTTTGCCTCATTGTTTCTCTGACTGAGAATAAGGGCCTTTAATTAGCACAATGATGGATTGACATGATGGTCAATCGACAGAGGGCACAGTCATAGCACTTTATGTACTAGTACATACCACTAGAAAGATTCAAGATGCCTCTCAAAAACCACAAAAGGTAATAAAACCTATGTATTTTCTAACCATTTATGATTATGATTTCTTTTTAATGATATACGGGTTTTAAATGCAACTACATATACAGTTTTTTACTGGATATTATGTTACAAACCTGTATGAACTTTATTCCCGGACTGGGGGACTTTAATTCTATAATCTTGCCAAGAAAAACATTTCATATTCACTGCAGTAAACAAGAGCTCCACAAATGTAGAAGAAAAGTAATTTACCAGATGTTACTATTTGTCTTAGAAGTCTGTCGTTGACTTTTGCTTATTTTCTCTTGACCTTGTGGGCTTCTCCCATACACACTTGGCTCAGAAAAACAAATGTCAAACCTTTGAAAGCCAGTTGTTACCCAGCTAAAAAGTTTCCTTGAGACCCAATACATATACCTCTCTGGTGTGTGAAAAGAGTTACTCCTACCATTTGACCACCACAAAAAAAAGGATCACTATTTCACATTCCTGCCTTTTTTGAAATTATACCATACACCTTCACACTTGCAGCTTTTGCAAGGTTCTTCAAGGTATTAAACAAATAAGCCAAATCAAATCTCAGCTAAGAAATGCAGCTAAATTACCCCATTCAAAATCAGAGAAAAGAGAGGTGAGATGATCTGTGTATACTTATGACAATATATAACTATTCACAAAAGAGTCTTGAACTATAATATCAATAATTCAACAACTGAAGCGAATGTAGTTGTTTCCACTGTGAACTTCTTAAAAAAAAACAACCTTCCTTTCTCTTCTAAATAACCACGAGACTGTTGGGAGTCAAAAAGCTACACAGCATTTGAAAGGCAGATGGTCACTTACTGATACATTTGTTCCTATCCATACAAGCATTCAGCACAAATTCCTGAGGGGTGAGCCAAATCCGAGGGTCATGAGTGGATCACTTCTGCTAGATGTGTTCCACTGAACTAAGAACCTTCTCACTCATCACAGGTGGAACCAGCAGGCACTGCCACTGAAGATTTGAGCTTCCGGAACCACTGAGAAGCTTCCAACTAATTAAAAACCAGTGTCCAGAGTAACAGTCTGAAAGCAGCTGCCGTAAACAGAGGAAGGAAATACAGAACAAGCAAGTTATGAAGAGCACTTTGTTATACGCCATCACTTCAGATTTGCCTGGGCTCTGCTCTCCCCAGCTGCATTTTAGCAGCTCCAGAAGAACCTTGGGGACATGCTGCTGTTCAAGCTGTGCACACAGGAGATGGGCTTTAGCCATGTACTTTTAGCACTTTTTCTCCTGTTTTCACAGCACTTTCTTTGCTCCCAAATGCCTACTAAAAATGTTGAATAGCATGGGAAAAGACAGTGTAAGCAGAAGGCAGGAAACATCTGGAGCCCCATCTTTCTATGTGCAACAGTGTTGAGAGGACATGATTGCTGTGAACACTGGGCAACTGGTCCAGAGGTGTACTTGAGATGCCTGAGAGAAAATATTACACCAGATTCTTGTTGCTGGTTGGCATGGCACTCAGGACAAAATTTGCCACGCACAAGTTAAGGCAGAGACCCATCCTTTGGGTTTTGACCCATCCTAGTAAAAAAAGTGGAACTGAAAAGGAAGCAAAAAAGTGTTCTGGAGACTGAAATCAGCACAGGCAACAAACAGGACACAGCTGTACTAAAGGAATAGCCTAATTCAGCAAAAATGCACTGACCAGAACTGTAACCATGGGTCCAGTCACTGAACAAAGCAATAGTGAGAGGGACTCACATGTATTGCATCCCAGAAGGACAGACCATCACCAGAAGCAAAAACATCCTGGTTGGGACTGCTACAGTGAGTCAGCTGGGGCTGGGAATGATCCCAGGGGAAATTTAAGTCTGTAGGTATTTGAGGCCGTGTATAACCACAATACACATCATGAGTTTTGATTCATAGCAGAGAACCCAGAATGCTTTTTCACTATGGGTGAAATTTTGCCTGTGCTCAAGCACTTGTGTACATTTTTATCTCAATGCAGCAGTTATGTCTGTGGTGATCACTTCTCTTCAGAAATTATGGAAAAGATCGAGGACATTTGAACCTAGAATGGCCTGGCACAACTAATTAAATTTCACATTCCCTACGAAGATACTGGAAAGGAGGTTAATATTACTAATTCAGGTAAGATGAAGGACAGAGATATGGCCACAATTAAGGCAAATACGTGGAATTCACCTGAATACATGAATCAACATTAGATCCTTGGATTTGAGCTTTTCATTTACTGAAGCTCTTACACCACTGTTAGTTCACTCCAGAAATATTCTGTTAGGGCAAACAAGTATATTAAAATATTGCAACATTTTAATCACACTAATCCTGCTCAGTCTGCCCAACAACCTGAATAGTCATTATATC
The DNA here is from genome assembly GCF_003031625.1 of Empidonax traillii. NCBI lineage: Eukaryota > Metazoa > Chordata > Aves > Passeriformes > Tyrannidae > Empidonax > Empidonax traillii. The sequence goes on along the minus strand of NW_020955486.1, from coordinate 94,728 downwards.
TTAAATACAAATACTTAAAAAAAAAAATGGAAGGGAAGAATTTAACATCTCACAAAAACAAATAACGACGAGAGTTCGTATTGAAAATATCTTTGAATTAAGGGCATTTTTTGTTATTAACAACTTTAGGAGTATATTTACAGGTGCTATATAAATAGTGAAAGAAAAATAACCAGAAAATTACATGGAAATGCCCAAGATACTAGTTGTTCCCTGAGATATAGTTTAAATAAATAATAATAAAAAAAAAATCACCATCCATTTTTCCCATGCACAGACATACTTTTGTTCCACTTCAGGTCTTTCAAATTCCATCTTCGGTGACCTTACTATTCAGAAACAAGAAATACATGTACATTTTGCAATCATGGAGTTGCAACTAGATCAGAGACAAACACCACTAGAGATAAAAATGCACAGTTATCATACAACTCCCAGAAACTATAAACAAACAAAACCAAAACAAGTTCACTGGATAAAAAAAGAGGGAAATTAGACAATTTGTATGTCCTTTTCCTGCAGTGGCCTGGGAACAGATTCTAGATGTGTACACATGAGTAACTTGAATGTCTGCGTCACGTGGACAGAAGCATTAGCAAAATCCTTCTTGGTTACTTTTCCTCTTGAACCCTTTGTGCTTGCACAGCATCTGTACAACCAGCTTGCAAATAATAAGCTGCCTGTTGGGGAAAAAAGTAGCAAGAGACACTTCCATCAGAAAGTCCTGTAGAGTGAGTGCCAAACAAAGGCGTTAATTAGCATCTTGGAAAAGCAATTTAGAGAACTTTATGTCCAAGAACTGTTTTATAGAAAATCTTAAGTTGTTCAGAAATATTTTGATGCACATAGGTTCAGAAAAGCACACAGCTGGGGAGGGGAGAAAAAGCCAATTAAACGCAAAACTACCAGAAGGGGGAATATATTTGGCGTTAAGGTTGTGCTGCCTCTGTTCTCTGTCCAAAGCCATCAGAAACACAAAGCTTCCTTCTTCAATCATGCCTTTCTAAAGAGCAGATGAGGTAAACATAAAGTTAGAAGAGAAATGCATGTTACACATACATAAAATCAAACGGGGCATAAAATGATGGCAAAAGAAAAGGCCCTTCTCTTTAGTTTCATACCACATCTTACTTGTCAAAGCATTGGTTTTGAGGGTAAGTTCTCTTAGAACATTGTTCCAGTAAGTCAGCCCAGTATAACCAATAACAATCTGCTAAAATACAACATCAGGAACACCTAATTAGTTTCAGACCACAACCATAGTTACCATTACCTCCTTTTCACTAAGCTTTTGCTAATATTTGGTATGTACAGAAATAGTCTGTATTTTCAGGAAAAATCCTGAAAATAAAGTTGCTTAACTTATTCTCTAAGTTTTGGTGCTTATCAGAACGTTTTTAAACTCCTTGAAGGGGAAAGCCCAGCTGTATTTGTGTGAGACAGCTAAAACCTACATGACACAACTACACGTGAATAATGTGCTCTTGAATTGATTCAGTAGTTGGAGTAGCTGCCACTATCCTTTCTGCATTGTATTTTTCTTATATTTAAGCTCCAAACCCATAAATTTTGCAACACCTGAGCTTTGCTTAGTCAAAGTTAGCCTATCGCACCATTAGTCTGGGTAACAGAGTCAGCTTTAGTGACCTTGTTTTACTTTTGCTCCCATTGAAAAGCTCCATAACTGGAATGGAAGATTGAATTGTTCTTGTATAATATTTTGCTGAAAATCAGTTTAAAAAGGCAAAAAAGCAAAAATATCCCAGTGGCTTGTAACCAAAACCAAATGAGTTTTTACAGCAGATAAAGAACAAACAAACATCACAATCACAAAGTGTGAAGTCCTTGTCTTTTCCGTGTTACAAACAGACGTGTTTCTCTGTCAAGTTCACTGCTGCTTTTGTGGAGCACAGTTCAGAGTACTTCAGTCATACAGTGGCAAGCATCACAATTCATACATCAAGTTGTGCCAAAAAACAGGAAGGAGGAGGGGAAGACAGGGAGATAGAAGTCTGCTCATTAAAACAAACAAACAAACAAACAAACAAACAAACAAAACCACCAAAAAACCAAACCAAAAAAAAAAAAAAAAAAAAAAAAAAAAAAAAAAAAAAAAAAAAAAAAAAAAAAAAAAAAAAAAAAAAAAAAAAAAAAAAAAAAAAAAAAAAAAAAAAAAAAAAAAAAAAAAAAAAAAAAAAAAAAAAAAAAAAAAAAAAAAAAAAAAAAAAAAAAAAAAAAAAAAAAAAAAAAAA